>NC_060909.1:18650990-18655990 GCF_014805685.1 Silurus meridionalis
AGAGCCGAATGTGTCCCTGTGAGGTCTGATCTCATCACTTAAAGATCTGTAGGTGTCCCTGTGAGGTCTGATCGCTTCTTAGTGAGAGTCAGTGTGTGTGATTGAGTAAAAAAAGAACGCGGTTAGTTGAGATCTGAGTAAGAAGGCGCTTCGGCTCCGCAAAGGTCGTATTTTAAGAAGTCAGGGGAGAAAAAAACCCGAAAAAAAACCACCACCAGCAGTTGCAGTTCCCCGAAACGCCTCGAACCGGTTTCAGCACGTCCAGACAGCGCCGTCTGGATTCAGCGCTGCAGGATTGCGTTATTCCGGCGAGGGCGAGTTTTATGTTCGTAGGCGCGGATTTGGCGGTCGGTGTTTTTCTCGCTCCATATTGAACACAGCCATTTACAGCGTTTTGCTCCGCGCGCGCGTGTGTGTGTGTGTTGACAGCTGCTTTGCTGCGCTGCTCCTCTGGGCTGGGCGGACTCCCAGGCCTCGCTCTACTCGCATGATCTCACTGGCCCGCTGGCTTACACACACACACACGCGCGCGCGCACACATTTTCCATTCTCCCTCCTCTCTTCCGCCCTGCTGGTCTCCATAGATAGCGAACGTGTGTGTGTGTGTGTGTGTGTGTGTGTGTGCGCGCGCATGCTTCCTGTTTAGCTTTCCCTGGCAGAGAGCACACGCTGATGGAGGAACGTCTGCCGAGCAGTGGTTTCCAGTCAGCCGCGCACACACACACACACACACACACACACGCTTATACACACACGGTGTGTGACCTCTCTCTGCCTCGAACTGTTTGTGCGTGGGTGCTGTTTATTTTAAACTCCTCGTGCATATGTGTGCGTAAGAGCGCGCGCGCGTGTGTGTGTGTGAGAGAGCCAGCTTCCTCCCTGAGACGTGTGTCTCTCGCCTGCAGGTTGTGAAGCGCAGCGCTCAGAAGGCAGATTACGAGCCCAAACCGTCGCCCCCTGTGCCCGCCGCTGTTACCGCGGTGCCCCCCGCTGTCGCTGCGGCGGCGTCTGTGCCCGCGCCGATGCCCCCTGAGGCCCGCAGGCTCATCGTGAACAAAAACGCCGGAGAGACGCTGCTGCAGAGAGCCGCCCGCCTGGGCTATGAGGTAAGAGCTGTGCGCGCGCGAGTTTCTCCTTTCTCGCACCCCCTCCCCCACTCCCTTCCCCTCTCTCTCTCTCTCTCTCTCTCATTTTCTTCTCTCTCTCTCTCTCTCTCTCTCTCTCTCTCTCTCTCTCTCTCCCCCCTCATCATCCCCCCTCCTCCCCGTTCGCATCTCATTAATTCCGCGCGAGACGGAGTGTGACATGTGAGAGCCCCTGACAGGCACGGAGCGATCGCTTAGCGCGCGCACACACACACACACACACACACACACACACACCGTACGTTCGTTCCCTTCCTCCTCCTCCTCCGCTGGCGTGCGCGCGGCCTCTCCCTCCCTTTTCCTTTTTATGTCTCGTTTCTCCCTCGCACGCTCTCTCCCTCTCTCTCTCTTTCTCTTCTCGCGCACACACACACACACACACACACACACACACAGTCTCGCTCGCTTTCTCTTAACGATTTGCGCTTTCGCCGGAAAACCTTTAACTCTTTCATCCTCCTCTCTTCATCCTCCTCTCTTCATCCTCCTCTCCGCTTCTCTTCTCGGAATCTCAGCCTGGGAGAAATAAAGAGGGATGTGCTACTAACATCAACACGAACACGTGTGCAGCACGTGCTTTATTACAAGTAGGAACGCGGATCACAACCAGGAAATAGAAGATAACCGGAAGTGTGTTTGTGTAGAATTGAACATAATTAATGCAATAATATCAATTACACGTGTTTCATTAAACACACAAGAGAAAACGCTCACAACAAATCTGCGCTCTGACTGGGGGAAATAAACTATTAATTGTACAACTTCAATTGTTGTGTTTTATTCACTCAACGCACTTCAATGGCAATATATTTCCCAGAATGCTTTGCCTTATTATAGACTTCCTGACATCTAGCAAATGAAAATTGGATCCTTAGCTAGGAAACAAAATCGAAACAATTGTTCACGCTATCGCAATGTCGTAAAGCAGCAACAACTCGGGTTTCCGCACTTCATTAAGATATTTCCCAGGATGCTTTGCCTCATTAGCGATTTTTCGGACATCTAGCAGGTGAAAATCGGTTCGCGCGACCGTTAGCTAGGAAACAAACGCAGAAACACACACAGTATTTGCGATCGAATAAGTTTGTTTTCCAGTGTAATAGTGCTAATAATTGTTGGCGTGTACGTTTCGATTACAAATCCCACGTGTTTTCTGGCTAGCTTTAGCCACGCTTGCTAGAAGATAAAAACGGACAATCGATAGCTGGGACACAAATGCAGACACGATTTGGGATTGAAATGGTTTTAAATGACAATAGCTAGAGAAAAACTAATTTCTCACACAAAAGAGCTGGTGTAGCTGTTATTACAGGATAATAACGTGGTAATAAGTGTCTCAGTTTCTATCACAAAAGTTAGCAAGTGAATTTTTTGTTTGAATTCTGTGTTTGTGTTCAAGATGATGTGCGTGTGCTTAGTTTTTTGTACTTTGTGTGGAGGAACGTGTGCATTTTTGCGCGAGGGAGGTGTCGGGTTGAGGTGGGGTTGATGTTGGGTTGACGTCTGGTTGGTATCAGGTTGGTGTGGGATTGATGTCGGGTTGACATCTGGTTGACGTCTGGTTGTTGTTGGGTTGATGTGGGATTGTTGTCGGGTTGATCTGGGGTTGGTGTCGGGTTGATTTTGGGTTGATGTGGGGTTGGTGTCTGGTTGACGTGGGGTTGGTGTCGGGTTGATGTCTGGTTGACGTGGGGTTGGTGGGGTTGACGTCTGGTTGATGTGGGGTTGGTGTGGATTGATGTCGGGTTGATGTAGGGTTGGTGTCGGGTTGATGTCTGGTTGACGTGGGGTTGGTGGGGTTGACATGGGGTTGACGTCTGGTTGATGTGGGGTTGATGTGGGGTTGGTGTGGGATTGATGTCGGGTTGATGTGGGGTTGGTGTCGGGTTGATGTCTGGTTGACGGGGTTGGTGGGGTTGACATGGGGTTGCGTCTGGTTGATGTGGGGTTGGTGTCGGGTTGATGTGGGGTTCGTGTGGGGTTGGTGTGGGATTGATGTCGAGTTCATGAAGGGGTTGGTGTGGGGTTGGTTTGGGATTGATGTCGGGTTGATGTAGGGTTGGTGTCAGGTTGATGTCTGGTTGACGTGGGGTTGGTGGGGTTGACGTCTGGTTGACGTGGGGTTGGTGTCGGGATTGACGTGGGGTTGATGTCGGGATTGACGTCGGGTTGGTGTCAGGTTGTTGTCGCGTTGATGTGGGGTTGGTGTGGGATTGATGTCGAGTTGATGAAGGGGTTGGTGTCGGGTTGATGTCGGGTTGGTGTGGGATTGATGTCGAGTTGATGAAGGGGTTGGTGTCGGGTTAATGTCTGGTTGACTTGGGGTTGGTGGGGGTTGGTGTCGGGATTGATGTCTGGTTGGTGTCGGGTTGGTGTCAGGTTGTTGTCGCGTTGCAGCGGTGTTTCCGTGGCTGTGTGTAATCGCGAGCTCGGTGTTGTGTTCCTGATTTAGGCAGATTAATGGCGAGCTGGATTAGTTCCGGCAGCGAGGCTGAAAGGACTGGCACAGAGCACAGGAAATGAGCGATTACTGCAGCGAGCGCATGATCGCTCGCTCTCTCTCTCTCTCTCTCTCTCTCTCTCTCTCTCTCTCTCTCGAGGCGTTTCGCTCGCTCTTCATGCTCCCTCATTTTCTCTCTCTCTCCTTCATTTCCCTCCTCACGTGGCAGAGCTGAGAGAAAGTGATGTTCCCCTCCAGCAGCAGGACTCTGTAGGGCCGAAGTGACGGACAGAGGAGGGGTTGTTTGTGGTCGGGGTTTTTTTCTTTTTTTTTTTCTTTCTTTTTCAGTTTCTCCATCTGTCTCTCCCTTTCTCGCTCTCCGTCTCCTTCGCGCTCCGGGGTGGAGCCGTTTTTTCCTTTCCTGTTTGATGTAGGCGTACAGTTTAGCTGCGTTTGCGTACGTGTGTGTTTACTTTGTGTCACTGCGCTTGTTTACTGGAGCCGTCTACCTTCATATCATGCAGGACTCCGATAACACACACACACACACACACACACACACATGTACGAGTGACAGCCTGCCCTCCCCAAATCAGCTCTCTGTTTGCTTTATTCTCTCGTCGTCCCTGTCCCACTGTCCCTGTCCTCCTGTCCCTCTCCCTGTCCCTCTATCCCTCTCCCGCTGTCCCTCTATCCCTGTCCCGCTGTCCCCCCATGAATGGAAACCGAAGGAACCTTTTTTTATTTTTATTAATTTATTTTCTTCAGACAGCCCTCTAGCATGAGCATTTTCGCACTTACGTCCACCCCCCCCCCTTCTCACCTCCGCGTGGCTACGCTCCAGCCAATGTGTGTGTGTTCTGACTAGCGTGTTTTGCTAGTTCGCGGAACTCCTTGCGCACCCCGAACACGTCAATACCCCGAACACGTCAATACCCCGAACACGTCCATACCCCGAACACGTCAATACCCCGAACACGTCAATACGCCGCTTTTAATAAGTCACGCTTTAACTCTGTGTTTTTTTTTTGTTTGTTTGTTTGTTTGTTTTCTCCAATCGATCAGCATTTACGGACAAAACAATTTTTTTTTCGGCAAGAACAGATAAAAAAAAACCCAAAATACGTAAACAAATTTTTAAATGCGTTTACAAAATGAATTGTAAAATTTCTAAATCGTTCCCAGACTTTCTGAACCCTGTGTTGATTTGAGGAGGGAGAATGAATTGTTCTGCTTCTTGAGCAGATGTAATGTGGGGACTCTGAGAAAAAGCGTGTGTAAGTTGTGTTTTGCGATTAAAAAACGAATTCGTTGGATCGTAGCGAACCTTTTCACAGCACGTGTACCGTCACCACGTGGGAACACCGACCACGGAAGCGGTGTCGTTCCTCGTTCGTCGTCATGGTGACGGTCGT
>NC_060909.1:18665990-18673490 GCF_014805685.1 Silurus meridionalis
TCTTTCTCTCTCTCTCTGTCTGTCTGTCTGTCTGTTTTTTTACACCAATGAAGCAGAATTTGTCGTCCTTTCTTTCCCCCAATCATGCGCATGTGGTATGTGTACAAAAAAAACACACGAAAAACTTGTCAATGACCTTTGTGTGTGAGGAGAGAGAGAGAGAGAGAGAGAGAGAGAGAGAGAGAGGAGACGCTGAGCGTGTTGCACTGCTCCAGAACACTTCTGAGAATTCCTGGAATAGTTCCGAAAAAGAGAAGGAGACTAGAGCTGGCTGAAAGGTAGACAGAGAAAGAGATAGAAAGAAAGAGAGAGAGAGAGAGAGAGAGAGAGAGAGATAGTCGAGATAAAGACAGACAGAGAAGAGAGAGAGATGGATAGACAGACAGACAGCTATTTTTGGGAGCCTCTGTCGGCTAAAGCGCCGCCTCGGAAAAACCCTGACTATAAAACAGAGAGAGAGGGAGAGAGAGAGAGAGAGAGAGGTGAAATAGAGAAAAAAAAAAGAGGAGGGGGTCTGATTTTCCTCTCGTTCGCTTTGAGCCTTTGCGCCGACGCCAACGCGGACTGGAAAGAGTGAAGAGCATTTGCGCGCACACACACACACACACACACACACACACACACACACACACTCGTCGTGCAGTGCAGCTTAATGGAAGGCAGCGTTAATAGGAGCCGGCGTAGCGCGAGCGGCGTGAGAAGGACTCCGGAAAAAAGAGAGAGAGAGAGAGAGAGAGAGAGAGAGAAGGGGCGGAAGAGAGAGAGCGAGTGAAGGACAGAGGAAGGGAGGGAGAGAGAGGAAGTTGGGGGGGGGGGCGTCCTCTGGGAGAGAGTGGTGGAGCGGAATGTTCAGGAAGCTCTCACGACAACAACACCTGCGTGAGAGAGAGAGAGAGAGAGAGAGAGACCGCCTGGCTATATTTTCCATCCTTGGCAAGAACGTGTCACTTTGTGGTGGGTTCGGATGGTCACGTGACACTTTGACGCGAGTCGTAGTAGTAACGAGGTTGCGAAATTTCCTGGCTGAAGCGTGAGGTCGCGAGTGAAATCACGCAGCAACATCAAGAGGAAAAACAGAGCGAGAGACGGATGGAAAGACGTCACCGCTTGTACAGCTACAATCTGAAACTATATGGGGAGGCGCCCAAATTGTGTTGGACCAATCACTTTTTTCCTCCTGTTCACAGCTACGCATTTAAATATGAACAGTGTTCTCCAAGAAAAAAAAACACAGATCAAATTCGTAGAGTACATCCATCGACCACTAGTTTGCGCTAGTTCACACATGGCTAGCTGCAACTTAATTCCTAATTTTTATAATCAGGGACGACTCGAGAGGAAGGAAGACTATGGGAGGCTCCTCGCGTTCGGAGAGACGTGAGATGGAGAGACGCTAATAAAGTTTGGGAGCAATGGGGGAGGGAGGCGCGGCAGCGAGAGCCGGGCGGGGGCGGGGCAGCTGATAACAGCGCAAGCCTTCGAAACAAATGAGGCTTTGTAGCGCTGTTCTGTCACGCACACACACACACACACACACACACACACACACATAGAGCTTTATTCACGTCACATGGGTGCAGCTATTCAAGGCCAAGGTCTTTTACTCTCCGTGCGTGTGTGTGTGTGTGTGTGTGTGTGTGTGTGTGTGTGTGTGTGTAAAGAGGATTTGCATGTGCGTGAATATCAGGTGACGATACAATAAAATACCTTTACAGCATCTGACTGGATCCCATAAAACTTGTGCAACTCCAGCCCATGTGCAAAACAGTTTCGGTCTTGACTAGCAGGTCATCCATGTAGGGATCTGTGTCCTGGCCACGCCCCTCATAAACCACAGCCACGCCCCCTTCTAACACCTTTACTGAGGCTGATTAGTTTCCTCTTTTTGGAAATGATGAGTACAAAGGCCAAACCTCCTTTTGCACCTGTACAGTGAAACAACCAGAAGCCACGCCTCCTTACTCACCTATTCATTTTACCACAAAGGCCACGCCTCCTTTATTAGGCGACATAGACCACACCTCCTTTATCACCTTTACAAACAACCACAAAGGCCACACCTCCTTTATCACCTTTACGGTCAAACAACCACAAAGGCCACGCCTCCTTTATCACCTTTACGGTCAAACAACCACAAAGGCCACGCCTCCTTTATCACCTTTACGGTCAAACAACCACAAAGGCCACACCTTCTTTACTTCTTTTTTTGGTCTCAGTAATAAGATACGTGTAAGTGTGTGCATAAAGTATTCAGTATAGAACCAAAGTTACTTATATTCTCTCTCTTTCTCTCCTCTCTTTTCTCTCTCTCTCTCTCTCTCTCTCTGTCTCAGAGCCTGGTGAAGATGCTGCAGCATTTGACGTCTTGGCCGACCCTCCTGGTCCGGAGGAGGACGACGATGAGGAACAGAGGGACGTGTTTGAGTTTGAGTTCTCCGACAGACCGCTGCTCCCCTGCTACAACATCCAGGTGTCTCTCTCACAAGGGTGAGTGTGTGTGTGTGTGTGTGTGTGTGTGTGTGTGTGTGTAAAGAGGATTTGCATGTGCGTGAATATCAGGTGACGATACAATAAAATACCTTTACAGCATCTGACTGGATCCCATAAAACTTGTGCAACTCCAGCCCATGTGCAAAACAGTTTCGGTCTTGACTAGCAGGTCATCCATGTAGGGATCTGTGTCCTGGCCACGCCCTCATAAACCACAGCCACGCCCCTTCTAACACCTTTACTGAGGCTGATTAGTTTCCTCTTTTTGGAAATGATGAGTACAAAGGCCAAACCTCCTTTTGCACCTGTACAGTGAAACAACCAGAAGCCACGCCTCCTTACTCACCTATTCATTTTACCACAAAGGCCACGCCTCCTTTATTAGGCGTACATAGACCACACCTCCTTTATCACCTTTACAAACAACCACAAAGGCCACACCTCCTTTATCACCTTTACGGTCAAACAACCACAAAGGCCACGCCTCCTTTATCACCTTACGGTCAAACAACCACAAAGGCCACGCCTACTTTATCACCTTTACGGTCAAACAACCACAAAGGCCACACCTTCTTTACTTCTTTTTTTGGTCTCAGTAATAAGATACGTGTAAGTGTGTGCATAAAGTATTCAGTATAGAACCAAAGTTACTTATATTCTCTCTCTCTTTCTCTCCCTCTCTTTTCTCTCTCTCTCTCTTTCTCTCTCTGTCTCAGAGCCTGGTGAAGATGCTGCAGCATTTGACGTCTTGGCCGACCCTCCTGGTCCGGAGGAGGACGACGATGAGGAACAGAGGGACGTGTTTGAGTTTGAGTTCTCCGACAGACCGCTGCTCCCCTGCTACAACATCCAGGTGTCTCTCTCACAAGGGTGAGTGTGTGTGTGTGTGTGTGTGTGTGTGTGTGTGTGTGTGTCTGCGCGTGTGCGTGCGTGTGATGGATTGAGGTTCAGCCTGCATTGTGCGCCAAAGATTTCTATACTTCAGAACTTCAGAAACACAGTAGGGGCAGAACTCAGTGAACTTTTTCCAACCTCATGGAACACGACCAGACAATGCACTCTGTTGAAATAGTTAAAGGTAAGCTGTTGCTAGGCAACTAAAAAAATACGGACGCCAAGCTCAAGCTAGGTAATGGGGGAAAAAAAAAAAGATATTTGGGTTTCGGCATAAAAAGGGACTATAAGGTTGGAAACATGACAGCTATCAGGAGCTATGAGGAGTCGGAGGGTTGCCAGGCAACTGGGAATTACGGTACTCTGCTATCGATTGGGGATTATGGGTTTGCTGAATAAATCGGTTTGGAAATCTTTCGTACAAATGCTAACAATAGCAATGGAACTTAAACTAAGCGAATAAACCCCAAGCATTATCAAACGCGTCCAATCAGATCGTCCGATGCGATGTGAGATCCTAATGCTGGACTGCGTTCAGGAAACATCAGTGACTTTTCCAGGACGTGGCCACGCCCCCTGCTTTATGTAGCGAAACAAAACTTGGAGCGCAACGTGGGAGAACGGAAATACGCTCCGTCGTCGGATCAGCGTCCGGCTTTCAGACTGAACGAGACACATGGGAGGGA
Source organism: Silurus meridionalis (assembly GCF_014805685.1). Lineage (NCBI taxonomy): Eukaryota > Metazoa > Chordata > Actinopteri > Siluriformes > Siluridae > Silurus > Silurus meridionalis. The sequence continues at coordinate 18,670,061 of NC_060909.1, forward strand.
GGGAGGGAGGGAGGAGGGAGGAGAGAGAGAGAGAGAGAGAGAGAGAGAGAGAGAGAGAGAGAGAGAGAGAGAGAGAGAGAGAGACGGAAAAAACAAACTGATACAAAGAGATCTGAAACAGAAGACTGAGATCATAGACAGAAGGAGGACTGAAACAAAAAAAAACAACAGAGCGAAATAGGAAAAAAGAAGAGTGGAAAAGAGTGACAGAACGAGACGGAGAGCTCAGAAGTGTCAGACGAGTGAAAAAATGAGATGAGCTGAGAGAAAGACAGAGAAAACGAGTGAACTGAAACAGAACTGAAAGGGATCAACAGGAAGAGAAGACTGAAGAGAATAAGACAGACGTAGTGTCGGAGAGAGAGATGGGGAGTATAAAAATGGCCTGAGTGAGACAAACAGACAGAGATATGGAGAGAAAGAGAGACAGACAGAGAGTCAGAATAAGAGAGAGACAGACAGTCAGAATGAGAGAGAGAGAGACAGACAGTCAGAATGAGAGAGAGACAGACAGTCAGAATGAGAGAGAGACAGAAACAGAGACAGACAGACAGTCAGAATGACCGGCTGAGACAGACAGACAGGCAGAGAGAGACAGACAGACAGCGACAGAGAGACAGGTAGACGAAACTGAAAGAGACAGACAGACTGGTAGAGAGACAGACAGAGAGAGAGACTGACCGGCTGAGACAGACAGACAGGCAGAGAGAGACAGACAGACAGCGACAGAGAGACGGGTAGACAAAACTGAAAGAGACAGACAGACAGACAGACAGACAGTTAGAATGAGAGGGAGACTGACCAGCTGAGACAGACAGACAGGCAGAGAGAGACAGACAGACAGACAGGCAGAGAGAGGGGTAGATGAAACTGAAAGAGACAGACAGGCAGAGAGACTCAGCACGCTTGAATCCTAGCGACGTGCCGCTAAACAGACACGGCTAATTACCTCCCACTCCGTCTCCGTCCCAGCTTTACTGACACACACACACACACACACACACACACACTCACACACACTCTCGCACGCACGCACGCTCTCAGCTGCTGCGCTCGTCGTTCTGTGTAATTTTCACTTCCCCTCCCCCGTCTCCGCTCCATCTCCATCCCTCTCTCTCTCTCTCTCTCTCTCTCTCTCTCGCTGTGTGCTGCCGGCTGATGCAGTATTAATGGCTCTCTTGTGCCTCCGGGGCCTCTCTGCTCTGCCCCCTCACACACACACACACACACACACACACACACACACACACACACACACACACTCTCTCCTTGCATTTCCTCCTCTCTCTCTCTCTCTCTCTCTCCTCTCTCTCTCTCTTTCTATTCATCCTGCCGGCGCTCGGCGAGACCCACACACCGCCTCAAGTGCCATCGACCGAGCGCTGCCTGTTACCGCTCTCTCCTCCTGTGTGTGTGTGTGTGTGCACGCTCGCATCAGACAGGCTTTGTCTCAGCTTTTTGTGCGTCTGTAACCTATTGTATTTCAGGGCAAGCGAGAGGCCGAGCATCTTTTGTGCATTTGAGGCTGCTTTCGTAATTGTGCGCGTGCATATGTGTGTGTGTGTGTGTGTGTGTGTGTGTGTGTGTGTGAGAGAGAGACAGAGAACATCTGCATAAACTTGGTTTTGACGTCGGAAGCGAAAACACACACACTCTCGCTACGGAAGGAATGAAACAGAAAAAAAGAAAAGAAAAAAAAGGAAAGAATCCACCCACAAGCTTTTCCTTCAGCCAGAGCAGCTTCACAGCAGAACAGCAGAACGTCTTTACAGCATCTCGTCTCTCCATCTCCAGATCTTCTGTCTACGGCGAACACGCAGACACGCTTTCATTTCGCAGCCTCACGAGTTTATATAGAAATCCAGCAAAATCCAAAAATGTTTAATAAACACGAGCAGGAACGCTTCCTCACACGCCTGTATAAGCGTTCTGGGGACACGTGTCGCTAACCAGTAGCTGTGACGTCAGTTGTTCGTGTGGTGGTGAATAATATCCTGAGTCGAAGCCACCTGGTAGACACGTTTGTTCAAAAAGCGTTAGTTCGTTCTCTTGGGGGAAACAAAAACACACGGTTTTCCAAACAATTTTTGCGCCGTAAAAAAAAACGTTGTAGCTAAAGGTCCATTTTCATTTCCCAACCCTAGCAAGATGTTCTCTGTGATTAGCACGTCGTTAGCGTCAGCGATATAAAAACACCATAGTTAAAGTTTGGATTTCAGAGTGCTAGCGAGATTACCGTCTTTGTCGCATCACAGCGATGTTGTAGCAACGTTTGAATTTGTTTAGCGATTTTAACGACGAGATGAAGCGTATAACAGAATGGATCAGTTGAGTGCCTATAAGTTTGGGCGTATCATTTTATCTGTGCTGACCTTGAGAGGAACCTTGAGAGGAACCTTGAGAGGAACCCCTCCAATCCTCAACACCAATTGTCCGTTCATCATCGATCCCAGTCTGGTGAATTGCTAAAGCTTCTAAGGTGTTTCTGAAGTGCTAGCCTCTCTTTGTGAGAAGTTGTCTTCTCTCGTTCCTAACCCTTCTGCTATCTCTTTCTCCTCAGGCCTAGAAACTGGCTGCTGCTCTCGGACGTGCTGAAGCGGCTGAAGATGTCGGCGCGCGCCTTCCGCTCCACCTTCTCGCACATCGAGGTGGTGACGATCGCCGAAGCCGAGTTCTACAAGCAGGTGTCGCTCAGCCCGCTCTTCTCCTGCCCAGAGGAGCTCGACGGCTTCCTGCCCGACAGCAAGGAGCTGCTGGACCTGGTGGAGATCAGCGCCGAGCTCGCCGCCCTGCTCGGCTCCTCGCTCGAGTATCTGGACAACCGCTGGGAGCCGCGCTCATGACACTAAAACGCCCCCGTGCTCCTGGACCACTTCATCCTCCAGAAGCCCCTCGGGCACGGACGAACATCTCGTCTCCCTCTGAGGGACGAATGCGAACGCTTTTTTTCAAAACCCCCTGTAACAAAGTGTACATAGTGCAAGAGGACGAATCTCCTGCGTGCGGAGGAAACCCACAGCGTCACAGAGAAGAACTTTTTGTTTGAGATGTTTTATAAAAATATACATATATAAATATACAGCCGCTGTATTTTATTTGTGATTATATATATATATATAGATCGAAATCTAAATCTATAAATATATAAATATATATATAAATATATATATGTATGTGAGAAAAAACCTTTCCGTTGGATTGTAAGTGCTAACGTGCAGGAGATCCGCGAACAGCCGTGTGTGTGTGTGCGGTCGCGACTTAACTAGTGCACTTCTCGAGCTTTCACACACTTTCAGTTTGGAGCGTTTTTTTTTTTTTGTTGTTGTTGTTTGGGGTTCTTTTTTTTTTTTTTCATGCTAACTAGCAGACGTAGTTTCGTAGGCTAGTGGATGCGCTAGTTTTTTTTTTTTGTTTGTTTGTTTGTTTTTTC
>NC_060909.1:18678490-18688490 GCF_014805685.1 Silurus meridionalis
CGGCGTGTTGTAATAGCACGAGCACGAGCTCGCGCGATGCCGGGGCTGTTTTAAGTGCACGTCGATGGAAGATGGGTGGTGGGTGGGGGGGGTGGAAACTGAGCGGCTCGAGGATTAGAAGGAAATGGGCAAGATGTGTGTGTGTGTGTGTGTGTGTGTGCGAGAGAGAGAGAGAGACTGAGTAGATCCAGATGTTGTTGCCTTTGCCTCACACGAGGTTGCCGTCCCCATGGGCTTCACCTGTCACAAACACGTCACAACTCTTGACATACATACACACACACATGCGCGCGCGCACGAGCCGGGTATTATCAGTAGGACTGGGAGGGGCAGCAGGATCAGGTGGGATTTGTTGCGGGTGAGAGAGTGGCGCTCTAACGGCGTGTTGAAGGGGAAACGCGCGCACACACACACACACAAACACACACGCGCACGAGTCACGGCTCGTAGGAGTTTTGCTCTCCAGTAGGTAACACCGATCCAGCCATCTGTTGGTGCAATCAGAGTCTGGCACGCACACACACACACGCACACACACACACACACACACACACACACACACACACACACGCACAAGCGGCAGTAGCCAAAGCTTTAAGGCTTGTGTGGCTGCGAGCTGGAACAAGGGCTCTGGCACTCAGCCAGAGAAAGAGAGCGCGAGGCAGAACGAGAGAGAGATAAAGGAGAGAGAGAGAGAGAGAGAGAGAGAGAGAGAGAGAGAGAGAGAGAGCAAAAGACGGAGAGATATAAAAGAGAGCGCTTGAGGTTCAGGTTGCAGGAAGCTCTTTGCACGCAGCGGCGCCTCCAGCAGCCGTTATCAATCAGGATGATCACACACACACACACACACACACACACACACACACACACACACATAGGCCTACGCACACTCTTTTTCACTCTCTCTCGTTATGGATCGGTTGGTATAATTTACAGAAACACCCCCCATCCCCCAAGACGCGCACACACACACACACACACACACACACACACACACACACACACACACACACACACATTCACCCAGCTGATTAATTGGCGTTTAATTTGATGAATAAGAACACACCCCTACACCCCCACACCCTCACACCCTACACCTCACACCCTTGTCGCGCGCAGCCGCTGGGAGTCGGTTGAGTTGTTGGTCGGCTCGGTCCCAAACCGCACACTCCTCCTACCCTATTAAATCACGTGTCAAAATAAAACACAACATCACCGTGTGAGCGGGTACTGTTTTCCTTTTTTCTAATTTTCATCGATGCAAAACGAATTGTCATTTTCTGCGGGATTTTCTTTCACCTGGCAATTTCGTACTAATTAGTACAAACTGTACAAGAAAAAAAACTATATTCTATAAACACTGCACGTGAGTGTCCACCAGAATTACACGCCGACGATCCTCAAACTATTGACCTGCAATAAAAAAAAAAGTGCTTACGTCAGCGTTGGCTAGAAAGCTCACGTGAAGACAAATTTGACCCCGAGGACATTTTCCATTAGCACGCTCCATTCACAGTTTTCCACAATCGTTGTAGCAGATTGTCTCTTTTTTTTTTTATCCGCCATCATTTACTCCTGGATCGCTCAAAACCTGGGACTCGTAACATGCGATTTTGTAAAGTCGTATCGAAAATACTGTCCGTAAGGAATTTTACAGCATGTTATCCGCTAGTTACTCGTGTTAGCCTAATTACCACCCTTTATAACTGCTCATAAAGTTGTTGTTAAGTAGGAATTACACTATAATACTATAAAACAGTGTCAGGTCCAGCATAGCCTTCTCCGCTATCCTTCACTCCATCAGGATTTTTTCATGAATATGAATTAATTATAGTCTATTCTCTAGTCTAGTCCAATTCAGAGTTTCCATCCAATCGGATTTCAGCGTCACATCACGTGTTGCTGGGGTAAATAAAATCCGAATGAAGAAGCTTCAAACAAATCAAATTTCAAGTTAACAACAACAGAGGGCAATTTAGAAGGCGTCCGATAATGTTTCCATTTTCACGTTTTTTAATTGGAGGTCTGAGAGCGCACTAGTCAGAGCTCGCAAACCGCATCTGTAGCAAACTGCACACGCTGAAATGTGGATTTAATAACTGTTTTTTTTCTCATTACACAATGGCTGACAGAGGAGAAGAAAAAGAATGGGTCTAATATTCAGGGTTTCTGTGACCGTGACGTCATCATGATGGTATTACGAGGTGGATTGGTTCAGTTAGGACAACGCTGAAGTGGTGTCAAATGTACGGCCCAACACTGGTGTATAATCCAATAAAATAATCAAATATAATAATAGTATCAAAATGAATTAAATTGCTCACTTAAACTTATCACACAGAAACAATTTCTCTTCCAAGGAAGATTTTATGTAACTATTTTCAAGAAGAGGAAAAAAAATGCCCTTGAGAGTCGAAAGAGTCGACTCTTTTGAGTGAATCGAGCTGAAAGAGTCGACTCAGTGGAAAGCTCCACTAGCAAGGGGATGTTAGCATAAATACCAGCACTGTGCTGCTCGTTTACTCCCTCAGACTCGCTTCTTCTCCGTGTTCAGAGCGGAAACATACCAAAAATACACCAATATAAAATATTATCACACATTTGACACATTTAATGTATTAATTCGGTGGAATTTGGTCTGAAGAGTTCCCGGATGTTGTATACAGAGCTGAGAGACGCAGGTTTCATCCAATCGGATGCGTGGATTGAGGTCACGTGATCGGGGCACTAATTGGGTTTAATGTAATAGCAGTGTTTTAATTAAAGTAGTTTTAGCTGGAACTACTGGAAAACTGGAACATGTGGATATTAACATAAACCCAGAGAGAGAGAGAGAGAGAGAGAGAGAGAGGGGAAAAAGGGAAGAGCTGAAAAGGAGGATTTTCCACCTGTTGGTCTTCAGGTGAGAGCTCCAGGTTTAGCTGTTAGCCAGGGCTAATCAACTGCTTCCGGTTTCTGCACACGAGGAGCGGCGATTTATTTGTTTGTTTATTTGTTTATTTGTTTGCTGTAGTGGATTTAAACATTACCGTTTACTAACAGGAAAGTCGAGGCCTGCGAATGGGTGAGTCACGTGACTGGCTTTGTCCCTGTCACAGCTGCTGCTGATGTTGTTGTTGTTACTGTTTCTGCTGCTGCAGCTGTTGTTGTTGTTGTTTTTTGTTGTTGCTGTTGTTTTTATTGTTGTTGCTACTGCTGTTTTTTTCAGTGTTGTTGCTGTTCATAATTTTCTTGTTGTTTTTCTTGTATCTTTTGTTGTTGTTGTTGTTGTTGTTGAGAAAGTGGGCGGAGCTTTCTGTTGCTATTTTTGTGTTGTGTCATAAACAATTTTTTAGGTTTGAAGAAAAGATTGAGATTGAGGAGAACCTGTGTGTGTGTGTGTGTGTGTGTGTGTGTGTGTGTGTGTGTGTGTGTGTGTGAGATATTTCTCCAATGTTTGTGTTCTTGCTGCATGTTAAGTCATTTAAATTTTTTTCTCCACCACACACCCTCACATAAGAAAAAGACTAAAATCACCAGCTTTCCTTTAAAATTTTACTCAATAAGTGTGTGTGTGTACACTTTATTGTACACTGGGATGATGTTACATCTCTTCATGATTGTTTTCTGCTGCTGTATACAGAATTGTACTGGATTTTGGTGTTCAGGATCAGGCTGATAGCTGGTTGGCTCGTCACTGGCCCGAGGCTAAAACCCTCCAGTAGAAAGACCTCTGGTCTCTACAGGGATGCTTTTGCTGTGTATCGTGTATCGTTGGCTTCTCCAAAAATGGACCGAGTTGCTGTTCGAGATCAACTTCAACTCCGAACTGAATCGACTAGTTCTATATATACACACATCGCACATCCTCACACACATATTGTGTGTAGAAATGTGTGAAAACCGAGTTCCTTCTGTTGGAGCCAATCACTGATCACCATCTCTCCTCACCACCAATCACCATCTCTCCTTACCACCCATCACTATCTCTCCTCACCACCAATCACCATCTCTCCTCACCACCAATCACTGATCACCATCTCTCCTCACCACCAATCACCATCTCTCCTCACCACCAATCACTGATCACCATCTCTTTTTACCACCAAACACCATCTCTCCTCACCACCCATCACCATCTCTCCTCACCACCAAACACTGATCACCATCTCTCCTCACCACCAATCACCATCTCTCCTTACCACCAATCACTGATCACCATCGCTCCCATCCACGCCAATGATCGTATCTTTGCCTGTGTAAACGAGTCTGACATCATCAGGCATTAGCTACTTCTTCCTGACCTTCAGTGTAGAAATAATAAACCGTACCCAGGATGAGTTCTGCGATGTTTTCTATCTTATGGGGTTTGTTGCTGCTTGTGCTTGTATTCGGGGGGGAAAAACTGTTTTTTATTTATTTTTATTTTTATTTTTTATAAACATTAAGATTTACTGACTTTTTCAGTCTGTGGTATAAACCGGAACCGAGACAAACCTTGCTTTGGCTTTCTGGCAGTCTGTGTGTGTCTGTGTGTCTGTGTGTCTGTGTGTGTGTGTGTGTGTGTGTGTGTGTGTGTGAGCGTGTGAGTGAGTGTGTTGGCGGCGGCGGCCTCAAGACTGCGCCTATAAACACTTTCAAGCGTCTCGCTGTGAGAAACCTCTGGCACTGAGTCTGCACCCGCAAGAATGAAAGCGAGAGAGAGAAAGAGAAAGAGGAACGGAGGGGGCGCGAGTGCTGTTTCTCCGTTCCTTCGTTCGCTCGTTCGTTTCGCCCTCTCATGCGCGATAGCGAGCAAACGAACGGAAAATCAGAAAGCGGTGAAGTGTGAAGAGCAGGCGCCTCGGATTCGCACACGGCGGCCCGGGCGCGCTCTAATCCGATCGCTCCCGGAGAGAGGAGCGGCGTGCAACTCGAGCGTGAACACGGGACGCCCTCGTGGACAACCTTGACTCTGACCCTGACCTTTAACCTTTAACGTTTGACTCGCTGGTAGGCTAGTCAGAAAAAAAATACCCTGCAAGAAATTCATGAACGCCGACTCCAGATTATCAAACCACGAGTTTCCATGTGACGAGGCATCCGCTCGACCGACGCTAATGCTAACCCCCCCCCGCTAAAGTGCACCCGCACCCACTGGGAATCCAAAGTCTATATGTCTATATTTCCACCACACACACACACACACACACACACACACACACACACACACACACACACTGTGGAGGCTCATGCAAATCCGGTTGCTGTAATGCCATTACGGCGCTCAGTTTAGCACTCGGCGTAACGAGCTTAGCATAGCATATAGCGGAACCCGAGCTCTCGTTTCTATCGGGCTGTGTTACATAAACCGCGTGTAGGCTACAGAAGCTGCACCGCTGTAGGCTACGCTTCAGCTCTTTTCTGTTTTTTTTTTTTTTTTTTTGCGGCAGGTAGCACCGGTGCCGGAAATGTTTCATCTTCGCCTCGAGCTGAACATATTAAAAAGAAAGAAAGAAAAAGTTTCGATCTGCAAAACTGACCAGAATGTTCTGTAACTTTTCTTTTGAACACAGAAAAAAAATCGCTTAAAATACAAACTGCTGTCAGTCACAGATACGCCGGCCAATCATACGCTGCGTTAGTTCACGTATGCGGAAGAGGGTCGATAGAAGCCGCTGTTCCTCCAGTTGCCACACGGCGTAACGCGAGCAGCGGTTAGAACGCACCGAATTAAAGCTAGTGAACTCCTTTTCCCAAAAAAGCATCACTCGGGACAAAAGTAATGGCACCCTATGGGCCAACAATCAACTTAGCATAGATTGCTGAGGCGTACACAAGCGAACGAGAAATGCCTCTATAGATGCAATTGCTTGTTGTTTTTTAAACGCAGTTTATATTTGTGATCAACAATTGAAAATAAAATGTCTGCTTGGATGAAATAATATAGAGAATAACAGTTTAATCATATTTTTAACCGATGAAAATAAAAATGGAAATAATACAATAGGCTTTTTTATTATATTGATTTAATTGAGGAAACAATTAAATTGGCACGAATTTAATTAATTATATAATTGTGTGTGTTTTATACATAAAATGTATTTTTTTTCCGAAAAATATGTTCTACTTATTTAAGCATATTAAAAAAATAAATAAAAATGTCTTCATTCCTTCCATCGTTCATCCATTCACTCCCTCAAAATGCAGAATTGCCAGGATTTTCTCCTTTCGAATAAAAAGTCTTGATGCTGCTCATTAAACGCTGAAGAATCCGTAGCGCTGGAGTGTCGTAAAAACCGAGCCATTTTGCTCGTGCGCAAAGCAACACTGCGCGACACTTTTTTCCTTTGTTTGTTTGTTGAATTGTAAGTTTAATAATAAAAAAAAGTTATACTGCACAGAAAGTGCCAAACAAACGTGCAGTCTGCCACGGAACACAAAGTCCAACGCTTTTTTAGAAATCATTCCCCAGATATTCACCAATCAGTGATTGGATTACGTCCTTATTTTTTTTCTTTTCTACAACATCTGCTTTCTCTAGTGGCGCTGATTTAAACCAGACTGAAAAAAAGAAAAAAAAAACAAAAAAAAAGACAGACGTCCTTCACGACGGCGGAGGGGTTTTGTGAATTCAGACGACGTCTTATCACCTGGAGTTGGAGGCCGCTCGATATCACAGCGTTATCTCAGCCTGTTCTGTCTCGGCTTTGAAACGGTGCTGGGAATCCGGATGACGATTACCCTCAGGAGCTTCCCGTCGCCTCGCTAATTTCGTTATTTTGGATCTGAGCCCTCCTCCTCACCCGCCTCGCGCTGCCTCACTCCCCGAGGGCAATATTTCTTCTTTTCGTCTTGCCTGAGCAGAGCGTCGGGCTCCTTGCTGTCTTCACTTTCTCTTTCTCTCTCTCATACACACACACACACACACACACACACACACACACACACACACACTCGTCGTTCTGCTCTCTTCCTATTCCATGCACGTCCAGAATGTTTGCATTAGAGGCTTTTTCAGCAGCGTGAGCAGAAAGCCGCGAGGCCTGTCCATATCCGTGTTCCTTCTTTTTTCCATGTGTGTGTGTGTGTGTGTGGTGGTATTGAACTTGGTCAGTGAAGGTTTACGTGTATTCTGGGTTTCGGGTGCTAAGAATAGCCGCTACTTTGAGGCGGGTATCGATTTCCATCGCGAGCGAATGCGCTGCACCTCCGCGTGATTTCCGCCATCTTTGAAATTCGTCCTCGAGTCGTTTCATGCCCCGGGGGTGGGAGTGTATCCTGTCCTGAGTCTGCCCCGGATTCCCGTCAGCTCAGAGTATACGATTAAGACTCGCTAACAAAAGATCTGTAAATGAATGAAAATGGTCACGCAATGCGCATTCAGCAGGGGGCGCTGTGATAAAAAAAAAAAACGCTATGGAAGGATTTATATCGGCCTAAAAATTAGCAAAAAAGGTTCTGCAAATTAGCGAACGAGAAATGAGTTCTAGCTAGCTGTCAGTCACAGCAACGCCAGTCAATTGTTGCAGTGAGTTCTGGATGCGGATATCATTTTCTTCTTATCGTGTTGCAGTGTCCAGCTAAAGTTAGCATCTAGCTAGCAATAGGGTACGAAGTGTCAGAGTGCTGTAGTTTAAAATGTTAGCTAGAATGACACATTGTGGAGTTTTAGTGCTAAGCAGTGCTCAGGTGGTGGAAACGTCAACTAGCACTTTTCTCAAAAGATCTCACTAATCAGTGTGTTAAGGTTTTGTATGGAGGTGTGTGTTGAGGTTCTGTTAGGTGTTTGTTGAGGTTCTATATGGAGGTGTGTGTTGGTGTGTTGAGGTTCTGTAAGGAGGTGTGTGTTGCGGTTCTGTAAGGTGTTGGTGTTCTGTAAGGAGGTGTGTTGAGGTACTGTAAGGAGGTGTGTGTTGGGGTTTTGTAAATAGGTGTGTGTTGAGGCTCTGTAAGGAGGTGTGTTGAGGTACTGTAAGGAGGTGTGTGTTGGGGTTTTGTAAATAGGTGTGTGTTGAGGCTCTGTAAGGAGGTGTGTTGGTGTGTTAAGGTTCTGTAAGGAGTTGTCTTTTCGTGAGTTGAGGTTCTGTAAGGTGTTGGTGTTCTGTAAGGAGGTGTGTTAAGGTACTGTCAGGAGGTGTGTGTTGGGGTTTTGTAAATAGGTGTGTGTTTCGGTTCCGTAAGGAGGTGTGTGTTGGTGTGTTGGGGTTCTGTAAGGAGGTGTCTGTTGGTGTGTTGGGGTTCTATGAGGAGGTGTGTGTTGAGGTTCTGTAAGGAGGTGTGTGTTGGTTTGTTAAGGTTCTGTAAGGGGTGTGTGTTGGTTTGTTAAGGTTCTGTAAGGAGGTGTGTGTTGGTGTGTTGAGGTGTGTGTTGCAGTTCTGTAAGGTGTTGGTGTTCTGTAAGGAGGTGTGTTTGGGTTCTGTAAGGAGGTGTGTTAGGATTCTGTTAAGAGGTGTGTCTCTGTGTGTTGAGGTTCTGTAAGAATTTGTGTATCTGTGTTTTGGGGTTCTGTAAGAAGGTGTGTGTTGAGGTTCTGCAAGGAGGTGTGTGTCTGTTGGTTTGTTAGGGTTCTGTGAGGAATTGTCTTGGTGTGTTGAGGTTCTGTAAGGAGGTGTGTTGAGGTTCTGTAAGGAGGTGTGTCTTGGTGTGTTGAGGTTCTGTAAGAAGGTGTGTGATGCTATGTTAAGGTGTGTGTTGAGGTGTGTGTAGATGTAGGTGATGCCGAAACGTTTTTAAACCAAAAAACATTTTGTTCTGTTGTTTGATTGTTTATTACCAACTGTTTCTCTATGTTTCCAACTGTTTTTCTATGACTCTATGATTGATGTGTGTGTGTGAAGAGGAGAGAGAGAGAGAGAGAGAGTAAAGAGAGAGAGTGAGAGAGAGTGAAAGAGAGAGTGAGAGAGAGAGAGAGTGAAAGAGAGAGAGAGAGAGTGAGAGAGAGTGAAAGAGAGAGTGAGAGAGAGAGAGAGAGAGAGTGAGAGAGAGTGAAAGAGAGAGAGAGAGTGAGAGAGAGTAAAAGAGAGAGAGAGAGAGAGAGAGCGAGCGAGTTCCAGACTACATGTTATAGTTTTTGCGTAATCCTCTGCCTCTTTCTTATCGCTAACTCCTCAGGTTTAAGTACACATGCTAGCTACAAAGCCGCCTTGCAAAACAGGTGAAAGATAAAAACACAAGGGTCAACGTCAGACTTGGTGTTTTTGTCCACATCGGCCTGGTTCTGTTTCCACAATATACACACCCGAAACGTGAGCCGGAGCCGGTCCGATCTCCTTCGGCGCTGAAAGCGTAGCGGATCCAGATTAGGCGAAACTCCAGATGGCTGCAATCGAGGCTGTGGAGGCGGAGAGGCAATAAATTCACAGGCTGACACGAATGCACAAAGGGCCAATCCCTCTGGAAACTCCCGCAGCGCCAGCAAGCGGCTTTCTTTCTCTCACACACACACACACACACACACACATTCCTTTTCCAAACCCCTTAAAAGGCTTTTGCGCTACAGAAAGGCAGGAAATCAAAGGAGGCACAGAAAGTCGAGGCGTTCCTCAGCGAGGTCCGAGCTCGGACGAGGAAGACGCGTTTCACCAAACATGAGAGCTAGCTAGTCTGACTAGCGCGTTAGATTCAGGTGCTATACACTGGCAAAGGTCGAACCGAATGAGGTGATGTTTTGGTGTAAGAGAAGGAGTCTCCAGTGTTAGTGCTGTCACAGGCATGTTTTTATTGATGTTTTTTTATTTATTTTTTTACACGTTTCTCTGTAACGTGACATGCTGCATTTATTTCCTCGTAAGAATTGAACTAGAGCGCAGGAGACGCGGGTGGAGGGGTTACCGGATCGAGCCGGTTTTTGTTGTAGGTTAAAAAGGAATAAAGACATTTCAGGAGGTTCTGTTGTTGGACAGCGCTCATCACCCTTTCGATTTCCCAATAAAACACACGTGACTGCGCAAGGGACGTTTGCGTGACACCGTAATCCGCCTGGCGCAAACGTGAGCGATAGATAGCGACTGTTTTGCGCTTGCACGTCGACGTGACTGGA
>NC_060909.1:18695990-18705990 GCF_014805685.1 Silurus meridionalis
AGCAGAGAGTTCTGGAGAGGAATGTCACCAGTCAGCTGTCCCCACACACACACACACACTCACACACACACACTCACACACACCAAATTTTTTGGCCTCTGTTTTCAACAGTTGTACCCTGTTTTCCGAAATAGCTTCACATGCACACACACACACACACACACACACACACACACACACACGGCTTCCAACAGCAATCTGAACCTTTTCTCGGTAAAAGCGTACAAGGCTGATGCAGGTGTTCCCCAAGGGTGTGTGTGTGTGTGTGTGTGTGTGTGTGTGTGTGTGTGTGTGTGTGTGAGTGAGTGTGAGCTTGGTTCTCTGTGAAATCTGAAACCTTCACTGCCGGCCCCCTAAGCCTCCTGTATTCTCGGTTTTACACACACACACACACACACACACACACACACTTCAGATCGGAACGACCTGCAACGGCGCTTTCTCTTGCAGTTAGGATTCTCAGCCAAGGAAAAAAAATCAATACAAACACAGCAGCATGAGCTCTGTGTGTGTGTGTGTGTGTGTGTGTGTGTGTGTTCCATCTGCGTATTCCTTTATACACAACTTTGTGACGATCTGTGTGTGATCTTTTTGCATTTGAAAATTGTGTGCGTGTGTGTGTGTGTGTGTGTGTGTGTGTGAATGTTCCCACGGCCTCAAACGCATCCTCCCTAATGCTGCAGCGTGGCTGACCTCAAAATACACCAGAGAGAGAAAGAGAGAGACAAAAATATGGTGTGTGTGTGTGTGTGTGTGTGTGTGTGTGTGTGTGAACAATTCTACACATTGCTCCTCTGTACACTTCTATGTGATTGCAGAGAGAGAAAAAGGAGAGAGCACTCACAAATGACATGAGGGGGCGGAGTCACGTTAACACCCTCAAAAATGAACACAAGGATCAAAGCTGGACGGCGTTTCTAACAGCGACCCTCACACACATTTAAAGCCCCCTGTGGCGGCCCATAGCAGATCTTCACTCACGTGTTTATTGTGTACACAATCCTCATCAGAATCAGGTTTATTGGCCAAGTGTGTTGACACACACAAGGAATTTGGTTCCAGCTGTTACTGACACACAGTACAGACATAAATAACACTGTACATTCAGCTTGGACTAGATGAGACAAAACAGACGAGACAAATCAGACAAGACAAAACAGATGAGACAAATCAGACAATGTTAGACAATATAGACAGGATGAGTTTTAGATGCAAATTTTTCGCTAATCCTAGCTGCCCACTTTAGCTAGCTACAGCTAGGTCGAGTCTTGATGAGTAAACTCTGCCCCCCTAAACATCACTGTGTACTTACAGTGGACTCGCCTTTTTCAGCGGGATTAATAGAGACCACGCCCATTTTCAGAGGGATTGATCTATAGAGGCCACGCCCCTTTTCCCCAGCAGGATTGATGTATAGAGACCATTGCTCTTTTTAGCGTTTCTTTTTTTTTTTTTTTTTTCCTTTTATCTTAGAGGCCACGAAATTGATTAATAGAGGCCACGCCCCCTCTTCAGTGGAACCAGCTGCCCCACAGGCCACTCCTTTTACTTTGGGACTAACATACAGGCCACACCTCTTTCAGTGGACCTGACACAAACATTTAGTCCATGCCTGTTTTACAGGGACTAACACATAGAAGCCACACCTCTTTTGGTGAGGAAACACAGAGGCCACACCTCTTTTAGAGGGACGGACACATAGAGGCCACGCCTCTTTCAGAGGGACCGACACATACAGATTGAGGTCACGCCTCTTTAGTCGCATTAAAAATTTTAAGCTATGCCTCTTTTAGTGTTACTGACACAATAACCACGCCTTTTTCAAAACTATCGACAGAGAAGCCACGCCTCTTTTATAGGGACTAACACATAGAGGCCACACCTCTTTTGGTGGGGAAACACAGAGGCCACACCTCTGTCAGAGGGGCCCACACATAGAGGTCACGACCCTTTTAGTGGAACTGACACATACAGACTAAGGCCACGCCTCTTTTAGCAGGATAAACACAAACAGGCCACACCTCTTTCAGTGGGACAGACACATAAAGGCCACACCTCTTTCAGTGGGACAGACACATACAGGCCACACCTCTTTCAGCGGGACAGACACATACAGGCCACACCTCTTTCAGCGGGACAGACACATACAGGCCACACCTCTTTCAGCGGGACAGACACATACAGGCCACACCTCTTTCAGCGGGACAGACACATTGATGCTTCTTTCAGATGTGTTTTCAAAGCCACGCCCACTTCTCTGTGTACTGATTCTCTGTTGATCTGTAATCCGAGCTTTGATGATTGGAAGGTGAGTTTGCGTACATTGTTGCAGAGACACGCCCTTACAGGTCGCGGGTCAGGGAGTGAGTGTGTGTGTGTGTGTGTGTGTGTGTGTGTGTGTGTGTGTGTGTGTGTGTAAGTGAGAGAGAGAGAGAGAGAGGGGATCAGGCTTTAGACTGATACAAAGGAAAGAAGAATGAAAGCAGATGAGAAACACAGCACACACACACACACACACACACACACACACACACACACACACAGTGCAGCGTTGCATGTTGTGCTTAGCTGAAACGTCTCTCAGCACTCAGAGTGATCAGAGCGAGAGAAAACATTCCCCTAACACCTCATCCTGAGCACACACACACACACACACACACACAGGTTTTTTTTCTCCCTTCTCTTTTCTATCCGGCTCAGCAGGACTTCCTCTCTCTCTCCCTGTTCTCCCTTTGTCTTTTTTCTCTCTCACGCTTTCTAGCTTAATCTTTCTCTCAGGAGACCGGACTGAAAACTATACTAACCTGCATACCTTATTGCAATCATACACCACACATACACACACACACACACACACACACACCTTGGCTGCAAAGATCTGAATACCTGTCAGTCCTGAAAAGCTTCTGGCTTTCACACACAACCACAAATCCTTGAGTATATCACACACACACACACACACTAGATCACAGCATGTGCGTCCACACGCAAGTGTGCGGTCAGACAATCTGGCGGCTTCGCTATCGCTAAATGGCCGCAATCACAAAACCGTATGACTCGCGGAAAACAATGGATCGATGACTTCCTCTTGTGTTTAGTGTGAAGAGTGCAGTGGAGTGGAGAGGAGAGAAAAACGTGTGTGTGTGTGTGTGTGTGTGTGTGTTATTTTTTTAATATATAATGTAAAAACTCTCTTCATGCCTTAAAAAGAAGTTATGACATGTTTCGGCGCCAGTGTCTTGGTGAGGTGTTCACCTTCAACAGGTAGCCGAATGCATCTGAAGGTGGCGAGGAAATGAACCTTTCTGACCAGGAGGACCAGTTCAATATTCATGACATTGAGCATCACGCTTTTCTGGCGAATCAGACTCCATTATGACTCCATTATGGCGCCACCTATCCAGAGCGACTTACATTCATTTCATTTGCACAACTAAACAGCTATGGAGTTAAGGGCCTTGCTCAGGGGCCCAGCTTGGTGTGGTTGGTATTTGAACTCATGAAGACGTGTCGTCCTGCATGGTCTTCCCAGTCCAAGCCACGTTTTCGATTTGATCCACTTTGGAGAGCGTTCCCAAAAAAAGCTACGTTTCTGTTGACTGAAACGTCGTCTGGACAGAAGGCCATGAATGTATCAGTGTGGACGTAACTTTAGTTGCCGTAAATGTCTTCTTCACCTCAAAGTGATCATGCAGCTGTCTCAAAATCTGTCTCAGAATCTGTCTAAAAAAATAGACAAATTGAATTCAGCATCAAGCTGCAAACTTTTGGGGGTCCAAGCACCTCAAAACCTTTACCAGATTTGGTCAAGTTCACAAGTCTGAACCTTGTTTCATGGGGGAGCAAAACGATATATTTTTATAAATCTAACGAATGCAGTCAGTGGAATTGAGCAGGATGATGGAATTTAGCTTGCAGACACACACACACACACACACACACACACACACACACTGAGACTACAGGGTATACACATGTTGTTTAGTGCAGCTCCCCTAATGACCCCCTGGTATTCCCCAAGTGGTAAGACGGATCCCTGCTTCTGAGGATTTCTCATTAGTGTTCTCATTAGCGTAGTGGTTTATTGCACTCGGAGGTTGTCTTGGTGCCCTTTTGTCTTCTTCTTTTGTCATCTTCCTTTGCCTCAGTGAACGCGACAAAAATATATATATACACACACACACACACACTACAAGGCAGCGTAACCAGGTCCTGCTGTCTTCCCAAGGTAATCAAAAGCCTGTTTAGCATGGTCTTCCACCACTTTACCATCTCAGCAACAACGTTGGATATCTATGGATCAGGGAGTCGGCAGCTAAAAACATATGACGGTCGAGGTCCCTTTCTTGACCAGTGCCAAATCTTCTTCTGGAACCTCTTCTGCAGCAGGCCACATTATAACAAGTCAAAGTCTGTAAGAACCGCAACCAAGAATTTCCTCCAGAAGCCACAGTGCTTCCTGATGATCGAGTGCTTGGTTCGGTCTGCAGGGATACTTTTCAGTTTGGCATTAAAGCGTGTTAAACCAGTTACCAAACACTGATTTTCATGATTCTATTAAGAGTTTCATCTAAAGCAGCGATTGTCAACTGGTGTAACAAGGAGCAGGTAAACCCCAAGAGTGGCAGCTTGGTGATACCGCTGCTTGAACCTCCAACCTTCTGATCAGTAATTTAGAGTTTTAACTCTTGAATATACCCTGGTTGTTTATTTGTATATTTTACCACACTGCAGTTATTATAATGCATTAATAGGTGTTTGTCCTGCATCATTAATAAATAAGCTCCTGATTGTCCAGAATTCAGCAGCCAGAAACCCCACACTGGCTACCTGTTAAGTTTCTAATCGACTACAAACTATTGCTACTCACCTACCAAACAATCCGTCACGCTCCCTGAAATCTCAAAACTCCGGACTTCTAGTAGTATCTAGAATAGCAAAGTCCACTACAGGTGGTAGAACATTCTCACATTTAGCTCCGAAACTCTGGAACAGTCTTCCTGACAGTGTTTGAGTGTTTAAATGCTCTGGCATGGAGAAGCTGGTGTTGGATCTCAAATGTTGAAGTTTTTTATAAGTTGCTCAGTAGCTCCTGGTTCCACAACATCCACTGACTTTAGAAGACTGTTGAAAGAACATCACTCATAATCTCACACTCCAGTGTTCTGTAGTGTTGAAAGACTATAATCTGAATACACACTCTTGATGTCACCCAAATAAGGATGGGTTCCCCTTTTGAGTCTGGTTCCTCTCAAGGTTTCTTCCTCATAACAGTGAGTTTTTCCTTGTCACAGTCACCCCCATACTTCATCATCATAAACACATCATTCACTTCAATTCTTAAAGCTGCTTTGAGACAATGTCCATTGTGAAAAGCGTGATAGGAATGAACTTGAGCTTCTTGTCCTCTGTGTCTTGTCAACACCTGGAATTGTTTGTTGTTTTGTCCCCTGATCTCCTAACATACTAGGACTTCAGATCATTTGACACAAACTGGAGGACCCTAGTGCAGCCTTGCTTTAAGTGTTTAAACGCTTGTTGTTTAGATGTAGCACCACCTGGATCTCAGAAAGTGTTGTCCTACCCTGGACATCAAGGATAACCTGGCACCTCGTACCAATTTTAAATCATTGGTGGCCTGGACACCGAGGACTTGCTTTTGGCATATTTCGAGGACCTGCGCAAGAATGGAATCTTTATATGGTTTCTGCCCTCAGAATAAAGTATCTGTGACCATCACTAAAACCCAGCTGAAGGAAATGATTGATGCTGATCTCCTTGGCATCCGTCTGCCTTTATTGCCCCATCTGGGCTACTGGACAGTGGCGCCCCGTCCTTGCGTTTTAATGCGCCACATTCGTAAGCCCACCAATCTGTTGGTGGTTTTACAGCAAGGGCTGTGCTTTACAGTCCACCCTGCTCTGTCTTCCCATCATGCAATTCACCTGTGGCTTGTTATCGGTGTAATTACTGCTTGTATATAGTCCCTGTGTTTCCACTTTGTTTTCGCGAAGTCTTGCTAATGTGGCGCGGCAGCACACCGAGTCGTATTCCCATCTCCCCAGTCCTCTAACGGGCAGGGTTAAAAACAAGGCAAGGCAACGTCCTCATCGGTTGTTAGCCTTACCTGCTCTAGGTCTTCTCGCCTAACACGTGTACACACACAGGCTTTCGTGTACACACACACACACACACACACACACAGTGTCCTGATTGCAGCCTCCCCAGAGAGAGAGCTGAAGCAAAGACTGATTGCTGAGGAGGGAGAGACAAATTTACACTCTGCAAACAGCGCTCATTATAAATGGCGAAGTGTGTGTGTGTGTGTGTGTGTGTGTGTGTGTGTGTGTGTGTGTGTGTGTGTGTGTCTGCAGGACCAAACCCTGACCAGTAGAGTAAGCAGTGAGAAAGCCAAGCTCTCGGCTGCTGCCAAAAAGAACAGATTAGAGCTTAGCGAGAGCGAGATCCTGAAAGACGGTCAGCATGCATAAATCCGACAAGCTAAACGACAAAAGGCGGAAAATCACCAGGCTCCAAATCTGTCTACAGCAATCCCTCCGCGTCGGAACAACGCCGGACCTGGACCACCCCATCTGATATGTCGACTCAAAGCCACGTCCGAACCCGGAAGCTCGATATCCCTGATTGTGTGGGAGCACAAATACCGA
The DNA here is from genome assembly GCF_014805685.1 of Silurus meridionalis. NCBI lineage: Eukaryota > Metazoa > Chordata > Actinopteri > Siluriformes > Siluridae > Silurus > Silurus meridionalis. The sequence goes on from NC_060909.1 coordinate 18,702,659, forward strand.
TACACATCGCTGTTAACAATTATCACCATTATTGTAATAACAGTAGCAATTAGCACAATCAGACAGTCAATCAAGAGGAAGAAGACGAAAAGAACAAAACCCTGCCCTCAGTCAGGATCGACTCCCACCTCCTGACGCAGTCCTGCTGTCTGGATCCACACAGACACGGTGCAGGTGCTGTAATTAAGGGGAAGCAACCACTTGTTTAATGGTTTGCTAGTCACTCCTACGATTATCCCAGTCCTGTTTAAGCTTAGCGGTCCTGTCCTGGTGGGGCTTCATCGCAAAAATGTTCTGTTCTCCTTCACCGTTTTCCAGCATAGAAATTTGTTCAAACACTGAACTCCCAGAATGCACTGCTGCTCCCACGCCCCCTGAGCAACGGGATGATCACAAACCTTATGCTCAGGTGTCCACAACTTTGTGTTTTTTTTAGCCCGTCGAAATTCAATTTTAAAATTTCCTCATCTGTCAGTGGTGTAAAATGTTTAATTTCTTTTACTTTGATCTCGAGGGGAAATGACCGAGCCTCGCGCAATAAGATCAAAACGTTAACAGGTCACACGGCTAGCTTCTCCGAAACTCTGCTACAGATCTCTGACCCTCAACAAGATGATCCTGAGAGAACCCTGAAGAACCTTTGGTCTCTAATAAAAGTATCACTGATCCCCAGTGAAAACCTTCACTTTCAGATTCCCCCAAATCTAGAAGTTTGATCCCTGGAGACGTGAAAACTCGAGTTGTAGCGATTCTGAGAAACTGATAATTGAACACCAGTGCTCTCTTTCTTATCATGTTTCCAAAAAGCGTCAAAGAAAATAAACTGAACCCTGACACTGAAGACTCCTTCCACCGCAGGAAAAACTGTCTCCATTCAGAAACACCGGATACACGCGCCTCCATCACGACGGATTCTTTTCATCTAAAAATAATAACTTCGATATACAAAATCTGTGTTTTGTGAAATATTTCAGCTCGTAACGCATAAAAACCCCGGGTTCGAATCGTGCTAAAGAAATCCGGTAAACGGGCCTCGTTCTTTTTTCCCCCTTATTTTTTCTTTTCCAGCGCCTTTTTTTAACTCGCGACACGAGCAGGACGCACACACATAGCACGCGCGCGCACACACATAACACGCGCACGCACCCGCGCACGCACAAGCAATCACGGCTCGCGGAGGGAGAGTGAGAGAAGGAGGGGTGGAAGAGGGGAGGAAGAAAGAAAAAAAAAAAAAAAACAACCCCGTGCGCGTGCTTATGTGTGTGCGTAAAAGCCGAGCTCCTGATGCGGAACAATCAGCAGCGCTCCGCGCGCCTCTCTCTCTCTCTCTCGCTCGCTCGCTCTTTTTTTTCTTTCCCTCCCTCTCGCTCGCTCTCTCTCTCTCTCTCTCTCTCTCTCTCTCTTTGGGCGGCGCCATGGCAACGGAACAGCTTCAATTAGAGGAGAAGAAAGAGCTTCCCCCTCGGCACGGCACCGAGCGGCGCGAGTGTCAACGAGCACGAAAGGAGGCGCGTGCGTATGTGTGTGCGCTCGCGAGCGAGACGGCGGAGAGCAGACAGCGGGGAAAATGATCGAGAGGGAGAGCGCGAGCGCGCCCGCGTGTGCATGTGTGCGTTCGCGAGAAGAGCGAACCGCGTGTCTGCGCGAGTGCACCGAGATACAGAGAAAGAGAGAAGGGAGGGGGGATGAGAGACGGATACTGTGTGTGTGTGTGTGTGTGTGTGTGTGTGCGCGCGCGCGTTTCCTGTGAGCTGATAAAAATGAAATATTGCAGCGAGCAGCGATCGTCGGGGCCCAAGCACCTTCTTAATCACTCCCTCACCACGCAACGTAAACGAGTCGTATTTTCTTTCTTTTCTTTTTTCTTTTCTTTTTTAGTTTCACATTGAACCCCCATCACCCCTCCCCAAAAACACACAACAAAAAAAAATAAAACCGTGTTTGGTGTGAAATGACTCACATGGACTCGGATGTTTCTCACTGAACCCGGTCAAACTGGGACACGCTCGTGTTTTTACTGCTTTCAGGTCACACAGGATGCAGGGCAGGTTTCGAAACCTCTCGCACCGCGTAGAAGCGTAACGCCGATCCACTCGCTTCCTGCCGCTGCCGCTGTCGCTTCAGGCAGACGCATCGTTCATGTGGTGATTTTCTGACTTTAGATTTTAGTTTTTTTCCCCGCGGCTCCGCGGTACGACGTTTTAGTGCCACGAAAAAAAAAGGACGATTGCGAGAATAAAGTCGTAGCAATACGAGAAAAAAATTTCAGATTAAAAAAAAAGAGTAAATCTTGCGAGAATAAAGTTAAACATTTTTTTTAATAAATGATATTTACGAAATTGCGAGTTTATCGCTCGAATCCGTTTCCCACAATGCATTGGGACCGCGGCTGAATTCCAGGCGATGCATTTCTTTGATCATCATCCTCCTCCTCCTCATCTCCTCTCCAAAGAGCACGCAGATGGAACTATCGATTTCCGGACCACTGCTCGCCGTCTCAGACCGCACAGAAGAAGCGATTTGTTCAATGTTTGGCTGATTTGTTTTTACCTTGTTCCCTTGTGTACAAAGTCCAAGCTCCATGAAGATCTGCTTTCCATGGGTTTGAAGGTGTGGAAGATCTTCTCTAGAGCTCCAACACTAATGAGATGAATGTGAATGTTGACTGCACCAAGCCTCCTCATCTCGCCTTCCTCAGAACCTTGTGGAGAAATAAATCTCCATAAAATCTCCACAAAATCTAGTGGAACAACTTCCCAGAAGAATGGAGCTTATAATAAGAGCAAGTGGAGACTCGATGTGGAACGAGATGCTCAAAAAGAAGCACATAACAATCTTATGGTCGGGTGTCCACAGACTTTTGGCCCATGTAGTGTTTACTCTGTAGCGAGGACCCAGAGAAACGAGTGGGAACGTAGGAGAACTTTAAAAAACCAAAAGTGCTTCATCTTTATGAGACTGTGAGAGAAGGAAAGGGAGTCTGAAAGCGTGGGTGATGTCAACACCCGTCTGTGTGTGTGTGTGTGTGTGTGTGTGTGTGTGTGAGAGAGAGAGACCGGTAGCAGCCGGGTAAAGATCCTGACTTTTGGCTGACCGGGTCATCAGGGTTAAGCCCGTACAGGCAGTGAGGTGTGTGTGTGTGTGTGTGTGTGTGTGTGTGTGTGTGAGGTGTAGTCTTGCAGCGACAGCAGGCTCCGGCGTTATTCGATACGATCTAGCTCGATGCAGGCGTCTCTGGAAAGCACCAGCTCCCGCCCTGTTATAAAAAGAAAGCGAGTAAACAAACAAGCCTCGCTCACATTTCCCATCTTCCCTCACTGCATCGGGCGCTA
>NC_060909.1:18710990-18735990 GCF_014805685.1 Silurus meridionalis
GAGACGGAGGTGAGAGCATCCTGCATTCCGTCTCTGTCTGCCTTCGTCCTGGCGACGCTCCGATTTCCAGCGATGCTTCAGAGCTCCGGATCACGTGACTCTGCAGCGGCGAGTGCGTGAGGAGTCCAGAACCCCGACCGTCTCATTAACCTCCATCATCACGAAACGCCCGGAGCTCCTCGTTAAAGCACTTCATCACATCTCACACGCTCAGACAAATCCATCCGCATGTCCAGGAGGAGAACGGACGAATGATCAGGTGTGTGTTCTGCACTTTCGCTTGCAGATCCAAATTAGACAAACGTGTCTGTCTGTCTGTCTGTCTGTCTGTCTGTCTGTCTGTCTGTCTGTCTGTCTATCTATCTATCTATCTATCTATCATTATTATTATCTATCAGTCTGTGTACTTATATGTTTCTGTCTGTCTGTCTAGCTATCTATCTAGCTGTCTATCTACTGTCTGTATCTCTGTCTGTCTGTCTGTCTGTCTAGCTAGCTAGCTATCTACTGTCTGTCTGTCTGTCTAGCTAGCTAGCTATCTACTGTCTGTCTGTCTGTCTGTCTAGCTAGCTAGCTAGCTATCTACTGTCTGTCTGTCTGTCTGTTTGTCTAGCTAGCTAGCTAGCTATCTATTGTCTGTCTGTCTAGCTAGCTAGCTATCTACTGTCTGTCTGTTTGTCTAGCTAGCTAGCTAGCTATCTACTGTCTGTCTGTCTGTGTGTCTGTCTAGCTAGCTAGCTAGCTATCTATCTACTGTCTGTCTGTCTGTCTGTTTGTCTGTCTGTCTAGCTAGCTAGCTAGCTACTGTCTGTCTGTCTGGCAGTCAGGTACTGATGTAGGTGAGGTGTGGAGGTCTGGGGTCCAGTCAGGGTTCAGTTTAATCATGCTCACTAGGGTTGGAGCTCTATAGCAGGTGATTGCATTATCAGGTTTTGGGTCTTCTAATTTAAGTAAATAAGTGAATCTGATGAAGAACCACAAACGGCTGGAAAAAGCAGGCGCCCCACTATGTCTCTAAGAACAAATGAAAGCTTTGTTTGGATGGGATCCGTTTAAAATCTAGAGCACGGAAATTGCTGAGAGTTTTCTCAGAACTCATGGTCAGGTCAGGCGTGAAGGAAAAACCATGACGTGTAGCGGTTCGGTTATGTGAAGAATCGCCAGCTAGCAGGGTTATCTGTTAATGTTGTTCTTATAAACCCCCTCGCAGGCAGAACGAGTGTCTGGGGCTTCATCTCTCCGTTCCTGGGAATGAGGCTCATGGCTGCATTTCACAGTAACGTCACACACAAAGGAATCGCGGTGGTTTTGTGGTTTTGCTAACAGCTAGCGTGCCTCAGGCAACTCGCCACTGCTTCTACTTCAGCTCATGTTGACACACAACACGCCGAGCAAACATCTCACACACACGTTATCGTGCAGCTAGGTAAACAGTGTGTGTGTGTGTGTGTGTGTGTGTGTGTGTGTGCGTGTTTGTTTGCTGGCTGGCTGTCTTTGCGAATGAATCATGTTCATGACCAAACTGTAATATATTTATAGAAAAAAACATCCTCCCTTCACATCACGTCTGTCTGACTGTCTGTCTGTCTGTCTGTCTGTCTCTCTCTCTCAATTTGTCTGTCTCTCTCTCTCTCTCAATCTGTCTGTCTGTCTGTCTCTCAGTTTTTCTGTCTGTCTGTCTGTCTGTCTGTCTGTCTGTCTCTCAATCTGTCTGTCTTTCTGTCTATCTATCTCTATATATCTGTCTCTCAATCTGTCTGTCTGTCTGTCTCTTTGTCTGTTCTTTTATCTATATCTCTCTATCTGTCTGCCTGTTTGTCTGTCTGAGTGTCTGTTTTTCTTTTTCTCTCTCTATATCTGCCTGACTGTCTATTTCTATTTATTTACTGTCTGTCTATTTCTATCTGCCTGCCTGCTGGCCTGCCCATCTATCTGTCTGTCCATCCATCCATCCATCCATCCGCTATCTATCTATCTATCTAGTAATTCGGTCATTTCCGTCTCAGTAAAGAGGAAGACTCACTGTTTGAGCGCTGAGATTTAAAACGAAAGGTCCACAAACTCATTGCTGCGGTTAGAACTTTAGAACGCTGTTGTCATGACGACGGTGAGTCACGGCGTGGTGAGATCGCACAGTTACCTCACTGGTGACTTTTTCACAATATGGAATGAATCGCATTTCCATCTGTTCCCTTTAACCTGTTTGTTTGTTTATTTATTTATTTATTTATTCATTCATTTCTCATGATCCATAGCCTGCGTGTCTCAGCACAGAAAAACAACATCTCTCAAACACTTCAGACGTGTTTACTCCGTGGCAAAGCTCACACGCCGTGATCCACTCGTCTCGAACGAGACACGAGCGGCAGGATATGGGAGTGGGCAGAAAGATGTAAGACTTGAGCGACAGCGACTGGGTGTGGGTGTGGCCTGGGTTGTGTTCGGCACGAGAACAGCGTCTGGTTGTGGGCGTGGCCTGGGATGTGTGCGGCACGAGAACAGCGTCTGGTTGTGGGCGTGGCCTGGGATGTGTGCGGCACGAGTAACAGCGACTGGGTGTGGGCGTGGCCTGGGATGGGTTCGGCACGAGTAACAGCGACTGGGTGTGGGCGTGGCCTGGGATGTGTTCGGCACGAGGAACAGCGACTGGGTGTGGGCGTGGCCTGGGATGTGTTCGGCATGAGTAACAGCGTCTGGATGTGGGCGTGGCCTGGAAGATGTTCAACACGAGTGAGAGCGACTGGGTGTTGGTGTGGCCTTGGGCATGTATGACACAAGCGACTGGTTGGGGCGTGGCCTGGAAAATGTCAAACTCGAGTGATAGCAACTGGGTGTGGGCGTGGCCAGGGACAAGCCAAAGTCAAAGTTTTAATCTGTGTGAATGCCCATCTACACACTCCTCCAGCGTTCCGCCGTCTATCCCGAGCTCGGCTCATTGTCGGATTTGGGCGTATGTTCCCTCAGCATGTTTCTCTCCAAGTTCTCCGCCTCAAAATCATGTCAGCAGGAGGATTCGTGGCCCTGAGTACATGTGGATGAGTGCATGTTGTGCATTCCAACTTCGTTCTCGGATATACTCCGTCATCATCTTTAGTTTCCTGAGTAGGAACAAACAGAGGGAAACACAACAGAAGTACAAATAATTAGAATAATACAAATAAAAATAATAATTGCCATAAAGGTGCTCTGTTTATGCCGAAGAGAAAACAGCAGTCCGCAGAAGGGGCTGCAAAAGAAAGAAAGAATGAAAACAAGAAGCAACGCTGTTACGCTGTTCTCTCTCTGTGTGTGTGTGTGTGTGTGTGTGTGTGTGTGTGTGTGTGTGTGTACTCCTGTGGGCTTCTCAGCCCCGAAGGCGTTTTGTTCCCCCTCCCTGATGCGGCCTCCGGCTTTTGCTAATCCTCTCAAGACACACACACACACAGACACACACACAGACAGCGCTCCTGAGACGTGCCACGCTGCTTCTTATCTCCACACTCGACTGAGCTGCGCTGCGCCGCACACACACACACACACACACACACACACACGCGCGCGAGCGCGCGCGCACGCACGGGCGGAACAGAGCAGCGTAGCTCTCACACTTCCCCGGTGCAGCACAGCTCAGTGTAATCTTGCACTCTGCGCTGATGAGGAAACGTACACAAGTAATTCCGGCTTCAGAGAAACGTGGAAATGAAGAGCGATTGTTTGCACATTCCATAATTATCGCTATAAACGCCTGCACTTACGATAACGCTGCTGCGACGTGTCTACGGATTGTTTGTTCTCTTTGTAGGAGTTCCCACAGGGTGCTCGTGATGAAGATCCCCACCATCGGTCAATGAGACAAGAGTGAAGTTCATCCACATCGGTCAGGGGGGAGGGGGGGTGTAGGGATTAAACTCCCCCTAATTGGTCCAGGGACGTAGATAAAGCTCCTCCTTATTGGTCAGCGAGACAGGGATGAAGATCCTCCTCACTAGTTCAGGGATGGAGATAGATCTCCTTATTGGTCAGGGGACAGAGAAAAATCTCATTGGTCCAGGGACGGATATAAAGCTCCTCCTTACTGGTCAGCAAAACAGGGGTGAAGATCCTCCTCATTAGTCAGGTGGATTAGGATTAAGCTCCTTCTCATTTATCCAGGGACAGCGAGAAACTCCTTCTTATTGGTTAGGGGGATGGAGATAAAGCTCCTTCTCATTGGTAAAGGAAACAGGGATGAAGATCCTCCTCATTGGTCTATGGGCTGAGATAAATCTTTCCTTCTTTGATCTGGGGACTGAGATGAACTTCTCCTCACTGTTCAAGGATGAAGATAAAGTGCCGCCTCATTGGTAAACGAGAAAGGGATGAAGGATCCTCCTCATTGCTCAGGTGGGACAGGGATTAATCTCCCCCTCATTGATCATGGTCAGGGAGGAAGCTCCTCCTCATTGGTCCAGGAATGAGATAAAGTTCCTCCCCATCGGTCAGGGAGACAGGAATAAAGATCTTCCTCATTGGAGATGAAACTTTTCCTAATTGGTCTGAGGATGGAGATGATGCTTCTCATCAGTGGTTAAGGGAGCGGGGATGAAGATCCTCCTCTCTGGTCAGGTGGACAGAGATAAAGCTCCTCCTCATTGGTTGGGAAGACGGAGATGATGCTTCTTCATAGGTTGACGTTCCTGAAGCTTCTCAGGAAAGATGCTGCTTTTCCACATTGCTTAGTGGACAAGGATGAAGCTTGTTTTCATTGGTCAGAGAGACTGGGATTAAGCTTTTTCTTTTTTGGATGTGGGAATGGGAATGAAGATGCTCGAAGATCCTCCTCATTGGTCCGTGGGACGGGGATTAATAGCCTCCTCATTGGTTGGAAAGACAGAGATCCTACTCACTGGTTAGGGGTATGGGAATGAAGCTCCTCCTCTTTGCTTGGGACAGAGATGAAACTTCTTATCACTTGGACAGAAATAAAGCTCCCCCTTATTGCTTATGATGCGGATGGAGCTGCTCCTCATTGCATGGAATGAAGATGTAGCTTCTCCCCTACATTTCAGGGTGGAGATAAAACTTTTCCCACTTATTTCTCTAAACAAGGATGAAGCTCCTCCCTCTGTTTGCTCAGGACATAGATAAAGTTTCTCCCATTAATTGCTCAGGATGAGAATGAAGCTCCTTGTCATTGCTCAGAACTTAGATAAAAGTCCTCCATTGCTTGAGACTTAGATGAAGCTCCTTCCCCATTGCTCAGAACAGGGATGAAGCTCTGCCTAATTGCTTGGGACAGAAATTAGGCTCCTCCCCCTCACTGCTCCCAATAGGGATAAAGCTCCTCCCCCTAATTGCTAAGGTGGAGATGAAGCTCCTCCCCCTCATTGCTCAGTCTGTGATTAACACCCCCCCCCCCCCCCCCATTTGCTTTGGATAGGAATAAAGCTCCTCCCTCTCATTGCTCAGGCAGAGATGAAGCTCCTCCCTCTCATTGCTCAGTCAGCGATTAAGCTCCTCCTTTTCATTACTCCGGATAGGGATAAGGCTCCTCCCCCTCATTGCTCAGGCAGAGATGAAGCTCCTCCCTCTCATTGCTCAGTCAGCGATTAAGCTCCTCCCTTTCATTGCTCTGGATAGGGATAAAGCCCCCCCCCTCATTGCTCTGGACAGAGATGAAGCTCCTCCCCCCATTGCTCTGGACAGAGATGAAGCTCCTCCCCCTCATTGCTCAGGCAGAGTGGAAGCTCCCCCCCTTTGCTCTGGACAGAGAGGAAGCTCCTCCCCGTTATCAGTGCTGCGTACGAGCTCAGAGCTAGCGCACACGTCCTCAGCCTGGAGTTCCAATTATTATTTATTAGACTAGAGATCAAAGTTCACGCAGCGAAGGAGACGCCCGAGTTCGTCTTCCGAAGATCGCGGCTCGTCGCATTTCTAAAATTAGTTGGATTGGAATCTGAGCCGCGCGATTTTTCCATGGAATCTCAGTGTAAATATAAATATGAGACGGGTCATGGAGAGAGCAGCCTCCGCAAACCGAGGCTTACACACACACACACACACACACACACATGCACGCACATGCACAGCCTCAGCGCAGTCCTCAATTAGAGTCTTGGCACTCATCGTGCTATCCCATAATCCTCTTTGATGTCAGGAGGAGAGGTCAGCAGAGGGTCATTGCCAGGGCGAACACACACACACACACACACACACACACACGCTCTGGAAATTTATTACACACACACACTGAGTGAGTGTGGCTGCTTTTCCTTTCACAACCATTTCTTCCTTCTCTCTCTCTCTCTCTCTCTCTCTCTCTCTCTCTCTCTCTCTCTCTCTCCTTTTCTCTCTCTCCTATTTCCTCGCTCTCTCTCTTTCTCTATCTCTCTCTCCTGGAACATCTGTGTGCAATTGAAGCGCCGCATAAATTATTCTTCAGCAGCGCCACGTCTTTCTCTCCCTCTCTCGCTTTTCACTCGTTTGTGCTCCCTCTCTATCCCTCACTCTCATTCTATCTATGACTCACACACACACACACACACACACACGCATGAGGCTTACGGAGAGCATGGCTCGGCCTAGAGTTTCACAGCGCTGCTGCACAAAGGGACATCCTGTTTCCTGGAACATGAACATACGCACACACACACACACACACACACACACGCGCGCGCGTGCACGCACACTCACACGGTCTATTGTGTATTGTGTAGCTCTCTCTATTGCAGTGTGTTAACCCTTTACGTCTCCCCGTCTGGAAATTTTCCTCGCCTTTCCGTTTAGTGTGCAAGACAAAAAATGCGGAAAAAGTACACTTCTGCTTTCAGGTGTGTGTGTGTGTGTGTGTGTGTGCATGAGTAATGTGCCAGCAAGTGTCTGAGTTTGCGTTTACTGCCTTCACGAGCAGCCCAAGACTAACAGCACGGCCCAGCTGATGAATATTTAACGTGTGTGTGTGTGTGTGTGTGTGTGCGTGTGTGTGTGTGCGTGTGCGTGTGCGTGTGTGTGTGTGTGTGCACCGAGCAGCTAGAATCATTTATTAATGCTGGCTGAGGGAGAGATGAATAGATCGGCTGTGTACACAGTGCCAGGGCAGGGTGGATGGTGGCTAGCGTGCGTGCGTGTGTATGTGTGTGTGAACGTGTGTGCCGTTTCACGCAGGCATTCATGCGTCACTGTGCGTCTTTGTTTGTGCACGAGTCGAAATCGTGTGTGTGTGTGTGTGTGTGTGGGAGAGAGAGAGGCATTGCCGTATATAGACACACATTCATTATTAATCGCTTCATCCAGGATTGATGAAAAGTGGACGGTCGCCTGAGTAACCAGGCCTGCTAAACACACACACACACACACACACACACACAAAGAATTCTTTTAGATTTGTGTCACATCAATTAAAACGTTCATGTACTTTTTCTCATCAAGTTCCTGAGTCAAGTCGCGTCCCATCGCTTGTGATGACGTTTAACCCCTGAAAGGAAATCTTGGAGTGGAGACTCCGTCTGTAAATCTTACAGCTCCACCTCTGGGACCGGAGACTCCGTCTGTAAATCTTACAGCTCCACCTCTGGGACCGGAGACTCCGTCTGTAAATCTTACAGCTCCACCTCTGGGACCGGAGACTCCGTCTGTAAATCTTACAGCTCCACCTCTGGGACTGGAGACTCCGTTTGTGAATCTTACAGCTCCACCTCTGGGATTGGACACGCTGTCTGGAAATGGTACCGCTCTATCTCTTGGACTAGAGACTCCTTTCATCAATATTACAGCTCTACCTTTTTATACACATAGCTGCTCTACCTTTTGGACTGGTTACTCATTCTTAAAATTTTGCAGCTCTACCTCTTGGACTAGAGACCCCTTCTGGAGATTTTTCAGCTCTACCTCTTGGACTAGAGACCCCTTCTGGAGATTTTGCAGCTCTACCTCTGGGAATAGAGACCCCTTCTGGAGATTTTGCAGCTCTACCTCTTGGACTAGAGACCCCTTCTGGAGATTTTGCAGCTCTACCTCTTGGACTAAAGACCCTTTCTGGAGATTTTGCAGCTCTACCTCTTGGACTAGAGACCCCTTCTGGAGATTTTGCAGCTCTACCTCTGGGAATAGAGACCCCTTCTGGAGATTTTACAGCTCTACCTCTGGGAATAGAGACCCCTTCTGGGGATTTTGCAGCTCTACCTCTTGAATTGGATATCAGTTATGTTTGACAAAAAAATGTTTATACATGCTCATATTTTTAAACCCTTTTGCTAACAAATGCTAACAAACTGAATTCTAATAGCTAAAGGAAAACGTAACCACGCGGGTCAAATGTGCCGGAATGCAAATGCAGAGATTAGTACACATATATATATATATACACACACACACACACACACATATCGCTCGCTCTGCGGTGTAACGTTAACACTCGACCGCACGGCTTCACAGTAGTTTGGGACTTTCCCCTTTTCACCTCAGTGAGCGTTTGTGTGTATAGAGGTGTGTGTGTGTGTGTGCGTGCGTGCGGGGGGTGAGCCAGTCATCTCAGAACCGAGAGACTGCGATGAGTAAAAGAGAAAGAACAGAAACAAGTGCAGATGCAAATGAAGAAAACAAACTGGTGGTGGTGTGTGAGACTGTGTGTGTGTGTGTGTGTGTGTGTGTGTGTGTGTATACAGTTTGCTTGATAAGTAATAACAGAATGCCCTCATTTTTCAAAATATAAATCTCTTACCTTAAGTGTGTGTGTGTGTGTGTCTTTTAATCTAGTTTGCATAAAGGAGCTCAACTGAAAAATTTCCTTCTCGTGTAGTAGATTATAAAAGAGGTTAAAGGGCATGTCTCTCTGTGTCTCTCTGTGTCTCTCGGTGTCTCTCTGTGTCTCTCTGTTTCTCTTTGTCTATGTTACACTCTGTGTTTTACACTGCCTCTCTCTGTGTCCCGCTATGTCTCTGTCTCTGTCCTAGTTTTTCCCGGAAAACATCACTGATTAATCTAGTGTGTGTGTGTGTGTGTGTGTGTGTGTACATGTGAGTACTTGGGTGCGAGTACTTGTGTTCGAACGAGCTTGTGTGTGTGCAGCATGGCGATGGGACACGGTGTGCGGGTGGTGTGTGTGTTAGTGGTTGGGACACGGTGTGCAGGCGGTGTGTGTGTGTGTAGAGGAGTGTGTGTTAGCGGTTGGGACACGGTGTGCGGGTGGTGTGTGTGTGTGTGTAGAGGAGTTTGTGTTAGCAGTTGGGACACGGTGTGCAGGCGGTGTGTGTGTAGATGAGTTTGTGTTAGCGGTTGGGACACGGTGTGCGGTGGTATGTGTGTGTGTGTGTGTGTGTGTGTAGAGGTGTGTGTTAGTGGTTGGGACACGGTGTGCAGGTGGTGTGTGTGTAGAGGAGTTTGTGTTAGCGGTTGGGACACGTGTGCGGGTGGTGTGTGTGTGTGAGTGTGTGTAGAGGAGTTTGTGTTAGCGGTTGGGACACGGTGTACGGGTGGTGTGTGTGTGTGTGAGTGTGTGTGTGTGTAGAGGAGGGTGTGTTAGCGGTTGGGACACGGTGTGCGGGTGGTGCGTGTGTTAGCGGTTGGGATACGGTGTGCGGGTGGTGTGCGGGGCGAGTGTAGGGGAGTGTGTTAGCGGTTGGAGATGTGGTGGGCACAGGACCGACTAAAAGAAGCGAGGTAGGGGACAAGGACAAAAGCAAAGAAAGATATGAAGGTGGAGGAACCTGAATCAGACACCAAACACGCAATGTCTGATTCAGTTTTTAATCCAGACTCTCAGCTTTAGACGTGTTTTATACTGCTGAAGATATAAGAGTTTTTAAGAATCACCAAGTGGCAGAAAAACACGTCAGTAGAAGAGTTTTTCACGGCCCGTAAACACTTTATTCAGGACATAAAACATTTCAGACAGGGAGCTTTTACTGATCGAGAAACCTTTAGAATGAAAAAAATGATAACAAAGTCAATAGAAAAAACTCAGATGAGTGTGTTTTTACTTTGAGTTTTTTAGCATTTGCTTGTTTTTGTTTTTATATTTTAATGAACAAAATCCAGGTTGCGAGTTTCAACAAATGGAGAAAGAGAATACAGAATTCTATCAACAGTATACTCTCGATGTCGCAAGAGACATTGGCAGATCTCTAAAAGCTCTGGAGATAGAGATAGTGGAACTCCAACGTTTGGAGGTTGAAAGAAATCGAGGGCATATTGAAGCCCTCGTATAAAAAAGGCTAAATGAATGACCTGTTGAACACAACAGAACAGGGGGCGCTGGTCCGCTCACGCTTTAAAAGTGTCACTGAGACGGATGCCCCTTCTAAGTTCTTCTTTAGTTTCAGCTTCTATTCAAAGTTGTATAGCAGTGAGAGGTCAGGGGCACATGTAGTGTAGGAGAGCTTACTCAAAGACCTGCCTAAGCTCTCAGAGTCAGTGGCCAGGGAGTTAGACAGGGAGCTGACACTGGCTGAGCTTCAGGAGACTTTCCAAGGCATGGCGAAGGGGCGGGCGCCAAGTATAGATGGCCGCCCTCTCGAGTCTTCCTAGCATTCTGGGCAGTAATTGGCAGGATGTGCTGAAGGTCCTAAAGGACAGTGTAAAGGGTGGTCAGCTCCCATCGAGCTGCTGGAGAGCCGTTCTGACCCTGCTGCCAAAGCAGGGAGACCTGACCCACCTAAAAACTGGCGCCCGGTGTCACTACTTGTACTTACTGCAAGCTGCTGTCAAAAGCATTAACATCGAGACTGACAAAGGTGATGGAGCAGATCATTCACCATGTTCAGACATATGTGTGCCTGGCAGGTCGATATTTGACGATGTATACTTAATTTGTGACATTTTGGACGTCTCCAGGCTATTGGGCTTTAAGACTGGTCAGATTTTCCTAGACCGGGAAAAGGCTTTTGACCAGGTTGAGCATGAATACTTGTGGAAGGTGCTGAAAAACGTGGGTTTCAACCTCGGTTTCAAAGCCATGATCAGGGTGCTGTACAGTGAAATTAAGAGTGTACTGAAGGTTAATGGTGGTTTATGTGCCCCTATTAGAGTGTACAGACGGATCAGGCAGGACTGTTCCCTCTCAGGAATGTTGTACTCTCGAGCTATTGAACCTCTTTTAATCAAACTAAGAAATCGTCTTTCAGGTTTTAATATTCCAGACTCTAATGCTTCACTCTACCTGTCAGCATATGCAGATGACCTGACTTTAATGGTGGGATCCCAGACTGATGTGAATGTTTTAATTTATGTTTTAAAAGACTTTGAGATTTTATTATTACTGGGGAAAAAGTGAAGCTTTTTTAGTTGGGGAGTGGGGGAGGTGGGGAGCCGACACTCCCAGGAGGCCTGGTGTGGAAAAGAGGTGGTTTTAAATACTTGGGTTTCTACCTGGGGAGTAACACGTTTTTAAATAAAAACTGGGAAGGCACTGTAGAGCACATCAATGGCAGACTAAGCAGATGGAAGCGGCTGGTTCCAAAGATGTCCTCAAAAGGGGCGAACGCTGGTCATCAATATAACCTGGAAGCATCAACCTGGCATGCATGGATCCGCCACAAAACCTGCTAGCAAATATCCAGGAACTGCTTGTGAATTTCTTCTGGGATGGTCTGTACTGGATTCCACAGTATCCCCTCCATCTGCCAATGGAGGAAGGGGGCAAGGCGAACTGCAGCCTTCCGCCTCCAGTTTATGATGAGAGTAGTTTTGGGGGGGGGGGGATTTGTGGTGGGAGGAGTTTATGATGCGTAGTTAATGAGGAAAGTAGTTGAGAATGGGAGGAGTTTAAGATGGGAGGAGTTTATGATGAAAGTAGTTGAGGGTGGGAGGAGTTTAAGATGGAAGGAGTTTAAGATAAGAATATTTGAGGGGAGGAGTTTATGATAGGGGAGTTTAAGATGAGAGTAGTTGGGATGGGGAGTTTAAGATGAGAGTAGTTCGGGATGGGGAGTTTATGATGAGAGTAGTTCGGGATGGGGAGTTTATGATGAGAGTAGTTTGGGATGGGGAGTTTATGATGAGAGTAGTTTGGGATGGGGAGTTTATGATGAGAGTAGTTGAGGGTGGGAGGAGTTTAAGATGGAAGGAGTTTAAGATAAGAATATTTGAGGGGAGGAGTTTATGATAGGGGAGTTTAAGATGAGAGTAGTTCGGGATGGGGAGTTTAAGATGAGAGTAGTTCGGGATGGGGAGTTTATGATGAGAGTAGTTTGGGATGGGGAGTTTATGATGAGAGTAGTTTGGGATGGGGAGTTTATGATGAGAGTAGTTTGGGATGGGGAGTTTATGATGAGAGTAGTTGAGGGTGGGAGGAGTTTAAGATGGAAGGAGTTTAAGATAAGAATATTTGAGGGGAGGAGTTTATGATAGGGGAGTTTAAGATGAGAGTAGTTCGGGATGGGGAGTTTATGATGAGAGTAGTTGAGGTGGGAGGGGTTTAAGATGGGAGGAGTTGAGGTGGGAGGAGTTTAAGATGGAAGGAGTTTAAGATAAGAATATTTGAGGGGAGGAGTTTATGATGGGGGTGAGTTTATGATTAGGGTGGGAGGGGTTTAAGATGAGTGTAGTTGATGGTTGGAGGAGTTAATGATGGGGAGAGTTTATGGATGATGGTAGTTGAGGGTGGAGGAGTTAATGATGGGAGGAGTTAATGATGGAGGAGTCGATGCCTGTGTTATTTAACATGACTGAGAGATGTGACTAGACTGTGTGGGATGTGACTGGAGACTGAATGTAACTCTAAATGGATAAGAAGTAAACCTCGTTTTATTTCACTAATTTAGCATTTAATATTTGTATAGTTTTTTTATAATAGCACAACAGGTGTGTGTGTGTGTGTGTGTGTGTGTTCCTGCAGAATCTCTGTGCTGTGAAGAAGAGAGTGACGTCCACTCATCACGCCGCATCTCTCTGATAAATGGGTGCGTTTCAGAGTAATGGATTAGCGCCATTACGCGGATGAGTGAAGCGCAGGATGAGCGAGAGGGAGAGAGAGAGAGAGATGAAAAGAGGGAGAGAATGAGGAAAGGGGAGGGAGGTGTTGGTATAATATGAGGTAGAACATTGTGAGAGATGGTGAGCTGGAGAGAGCGACTGAAAAGAAGCAGAGGGAAGTGTGTGTGTGTGTGTGTGTGTGTGTGTGTGAGAGAGAGAGAGAGAGAGAGAGGGATGGAGGTGGAGGGAGGAAGCGTGCTGGGAGATTAAGGAGAGGTGTTTTGGCGGAGCGCTGCTCTGCTCCTCCCTCCCGCTGTGATGTTACGAGTCTCGCGGTTGCTGCTGTTGCTCAGAGACGGAGCGCTGCACGAGACGAGTTTCCCTCTAAACTCCAGCTCACGCTTTCATTGTCCTCCTCCCTCTCTCTCTTTCTCTCTCTCTCTCTCTTCATCTCTTCCTCACTCTCTCCCTCTTGTGCTCTCTCTCTCTCTCTCTCTCTCTCTCTCTCTCTCTCTTCATCTCTTCCTCACTCTCTCCCTCTTGTGCTCTCTCTCTCTCTCTCTCTCTCTCTCTCTCCATCACTCTTTTTCCAAATGTGCCATGTGTTTTTTTTTTTTTATTCTTTCTTGTGTCTCTGTGCCACGTCTTTCAGGCATTTTCCCTCACCTCTGTGTGTGTGTGTCTGTGTGCGTGAGTGTGTTTGTGTGAATATCTGTCTGTGTCGGTGCATGTGTGTATGTGTGTGTCTATATATCCATGTGCATGTTTGTTTGTCTGTATGTGTTTGTGTTTATATCTGTGTGTCTATATATCTGTCTGTATATGTGTCTGTGTGTGTGTCTGTGCATAGGTGTCTGTGTGTATGTGTAAATCTGTTTGTGTTCATATCTGAGTGTCTTTATATCTGTCTGTGTGTGTCTGTGAATGTGTCTGTGTGTATCTGTGCATGTGTGTCTGTGTGTATCTGTGCATGTGTGTCTGTGTGTGTGTGTGTGTGTGTATCTTTGCATATGTCTGTGTGTGTATCTGTGCATGTGTGTGTGTGTGTGTGTGTATCTGTGCATATGTGTCTGTGTGTCTGTGTGTGTATCTGCATATGTGTGTGTGTGTATCTTTGTGTGTATCTGTGCATTTGTGTCTGTGTGTGTGTGTGTGTATGTGTGTGTGTGTATGTATCTGTGCATATGTGTGTGTGTGTGTGTGTGTGTGTGTGTGTGTGTGTATCTGCATGTGTGTGTGTGTGTGTGTGTGTGTGTGTGTGTGTGTGTGTGTGTATCTGTACATATGTGTCTGTGTGTATGTGTGTGTGTATCTGTGCATGTGTGTGTGTATGTATCTGTGCATGTGTCTCTGTGTGTATATGTGTGTGTATCTGTGCATATGTGTGTGTGTGTGTGTGTATGTATCTGTGCATGTGTCTGTGTGTGTATATGTGTGTGTATCTGTGTATATGTGTGTCTGTGTGTATGTATCTGTGCATATGTGTCTGTGTGCATGTGTGTGTGTATCTGTGCATGTGTGTGTATATCTGTGCATATGTGTCTGTGTGTATCTGTGCATATGTGTGTGTGTGTGTGTGTGTGTGTCTGTGTGTATCTGTGCATGTGTGTGTATCTGTGTGTGTCTATGTGTCTGTGTGTATGTGTGTATCTGTATGTGTCTATGTGTCTGTGTGTATGTGTGTGTATCTGTATGTGTACTCCACTTCTGCTCATTCATTTATTCATTCTCTCTCTCTCTCTCTCTCTCTCTCTCTCTCTCTCTCTTTCTGCATTTTGTAGTTTTCTTTTCTCCATCACCACTTCTGCTCTCTGTATTGTGTCCCTTGTGCTCTTTGTCTCATTTTTTCTCTTCATGGTGTTGTTTCTCTCTCCGTTTTTGTGCATTTCATTTTCCCTTCTTTTCCTCAGCATTCATTCTATCTGCTCTTCTTTTCACTCCTAGTTTTTGTTCCCCTCTGTATCTTTCCTGTTTTTCCTCTGTGCTCTTTCTCTTCTTTCTCTCTGGGTTTAATTTTTTCTTCCTGTGCTGTTTGTGTTTTTTCTCCTTTTTCTCTCGGAGTGTTTCGTGTCTATTTTTCTCCGTGCTCCCGTGTTCGCGTCGATATTTCTGTTCCGTTCTGTTTCCGTTTTTTTCTGCTGTTCTGCCTTTTTTTTCTCTCCGTCTCTGTGACTCTAGTTTTCCTCTCTCTCCCGTATCCCAGTGTTCACTGTTTCTCTCTGCTGCAGTGTGGATCCTGTTCACAGTTACTCTCTCTCTCTCTCTCTCTCTCTCTCTCTCTCTCTCTCTCTCCGCACATTCTCTCGTTCTTCTCTGTGCCCTGTGTGTGTTTTTCTCTTCAGCACATGCTCGTGTCTCTGTGCTCTAATATCTGTCTGTACTTTTAGTTTGGTGTGGTGTATAGCAAAGTGTAAATGTGAGGAGAGAGCAGGAGGAGAGCCTGGGGAGAATGGAAGGTAAGCAGAACAGAGTGTGAGGAGAGCTTAAGAAGATAAGGAGAAAAGAAATTAAAGAAAGTGTGAGGAGAAGATGAGGAGAATAGGAAGTAAGAAGTGTGTACTGAGAGAGCATGAGATAAATATATGTTAAGGAGAAAGTATGAGAACACGAGACGAGAAGAGAGAAGAATGTGAGAAGATGAGGTGAGGTGATGGTGAGGAGAACATGAGAGCTTGAGAAGAAGAGATGGAGAACAGAAAGTGAGAAGAACATGAGGAGAGTTAGAGACAAAAAGAAGGTAAAGAGAAGAAGATAAGGTGAGGAGAATATGAGTAGAGAAGGTGAGAAGTACCTGAGCAGAAAAGGTGTAGAGAACAGGACGAGAAGAGAAGGTGAGGAGAAGCTGAAGAGAATGTATACAGGTTTCAGTTGCAGTAAAAGTGTTTCTTTCTAATAGAATAGTTGATGTTCTCTGTGTGTCGCAGGATTACACTCTGGATTCTCCATAACATCTCACTGTCAGAGCTAAACCTGAGACTCGACCAACAAAACACACACACACACACACGCAAGAATGGAGTCAGCAGCTGTCAGTGGGTACATTAGTGTGGTTAGACGGGATGTGTATGAGGGGGCGTATTTCCTCACACGTGTTTGCGTGTGTGTGTGAGAGTGTGTGTGTATGTGTGCACGCATATGCCAAAGGCACAAACAAGTGAACAAAATCCCCTGTGTCACAGCGTGACTGTTCCGCATTAGCACTGCTAGAGAGCAAGTAGGAGTGTGTGTGTGTGTGTGTGTGTGTGTGTGTGTGTGTTTGTGTGTGTGCGCGCATGAGAGTGTGTGCGCACACAAGTGTGTGTTGCTTAATTTAGCACATGGCCGGCTACAAGAGCACTGTTTAGTGGCAATCATCCCTACGACCCAAAAGAGCAGGAGAGAGAACGAGAAAGACGGATAAAAAGAGAAAGAGACAGATGGAGACAGTTTGCTACAGAAGGTCAGAGAGACAGACAGGTGGACAGAGGGATAGACAAAGTGAGAGACAGACAGACAAAGTGAGAGACAGACAGATAAAGCTAGAGATAAACAATGTGCTAGAGACAAATAAACAGAGAGACAGACAGTGAGACAGACACAGTGAGAGAGAGAGAGACACAGTGACAGACAGACAGTGAAAGACAGAAGGACAATGTGCAGACAGACAGAGATTCAAACATACAGAGAGAATCTGTGAGAAATGTGAGAGATCAGACAGGAAGTGAACAGATTTGTATTTCCTGTGTGCTGAGTGGAAGATGAGATCAGGATATTTTTTTTACAGGGGCTCTTACAGCCACACAGGCTTATAGTAATGATGTCATCGTTTCCATAGTAACGGCTCGTTCCCAGCCGCTAGCACGAGCGCTCTGTGTTTAGTGTTTGCTGAAGGAGTCTCCAGTTTCAGAGGGAAAAACATGAGGAGGCCACTGGAATCATGAGAGAGAAAAAGATCTTCAGAACATTCTCATTGCTAATGAGGACCATGAAAACGATGATGATGATGATGAAGAAGAAAGGATGATGAAGATAACGATGACAGTGAAGATGATGATGAAGACGACTATCGTGGGGATGAAGTTGATGACGATGATGAAGATGAAGTTAATGACTGTTTAAATGATGATGATGACAACTATGGTGATAAGAATTAAGATGATGAAGTTGATGACTATGGTGGTGATGATGAAGATGACTATGGTGATGATGAAGATGATGACGACTATGGTGATGATGAAGATGATGACGACTATGGTGGTGGTGATGATGAAGATAATGAAGACTATGGTGGTGGTGGGGATGAAGATGATGATGGCTATGGTGGTGGTGGTGATGAAGATGAAGACTGGTGGTGGTTGTGATGAAGACGAAGACTATGGTGGTGATGATGATGAAGACTATATTGGTGGTGGTGAAGATAAAGACTATGGTGGTGGTGATAATGAAGATGAAGACTATGGCGGTGATGAAGATAAAGACTATTGTGGTGGTGGTGATGAAGATGAAGACTATGGTGGTGGTGGTGATGATGAAGATGAAGACTGGTTGTGATGATGATGATGAAGACTATTGTGGTGGTGGTGATGAAGATGAAGACTGGTGGTGATGATGAAGATGAAGACTTTGGTGGTGATGATGAAGACTATGGTGGTGATGATGAAGATGAAGACTATGGTGGTGATGATGAAGACTATGGTGGTGATGATGAAGATGAAGACTATGGTGGTGATGATGAAGACTATGGTGGTGGTGATGAAGATGAAGACTATGGTGGTGATGATGAAGACTATGGTGGTGGTGATGATGAAGATGAAGACTATGGTGGTGGTAGTGATGATGAAGATGAATATTGTGGTGGTGATGATGAAGATGAAGACTATTGTGGTGGTGGTGAAGGAGATGAAGACTATGGTGGTGGTTGTGATGAAGACTGTGGTGGTGGTTGTGATGTAGACTTTGGTGATGATGTAGATAAAGACTATGGTGGTGGTGGTGCTGAAGATGAAGACTATGGTGGTGATGATGAAGATGAGGACTATGGTGGTGGTGGTGATGAGGATGAAGACTATTGTGGTGGTAAAGATGAAGATGAAGACTATGGTGGTGGTGATGAAGACTATGGTGGTGATGATGAAGATGACTATTGTGGTGGTGATGATAAGGATTAAGACTATTGTGGTGGTGATGATGAAGATGAAGACTATGGTGGTGGTGGTGATGAAGATGAGGACTGTGGTGGTGGTGGTAATGATAAAGATGAAGACTATGGTGGTGATGATGAAGATGACTATTGTGGTGGTGATGATTAAGATGAAGACTATGGTGGTGGTGGTGATGAAGATGAGGACTATGGTGGTAGTGGTGGTAATGATGAAGATGAAGACTATGGTGGTGATGAAGATGACTATTGTGGTGGTGATAATGAAGATGAAGACTATTGTGGGGTGATGATGATGAAGACTATGGTGGTGATGATGAAGATGAAGACTATGGTGGTGGTGGTGATGAAGATGAAGACTATAGTGGGGTGGTGATGATGAAGATGAAGACTATGGTGGTGGTGGCGATGAAGATGAGGACTATGGTGGTGGTGGTGGTAATGATGAAGATGAAGACTATGGTGGTGATGATGAAGATGAAGACTATTGTGGTGGTGGTGATGAAGATGAAGACTATAGTGGGAGTGGTGATGATGAAGATGAAGACTATAGTGGGGTGGTGATGATGAAGATGAAGACTATGGTGGTGGTGGTGATGAAGATGAAGACTATGGTGGTGGTGGTGATGAAGGACGATGTGTAACAAAACAATTTTCTTGTGAATTTTTCAGGGAGAGTAAATGAATGGAGCAGAAAGACTTTGGGAGATTGGCGTTATTTGCTTCATTATAGGCATTTATCTAGAACAATACATCAGGGAATTACACTGTGTGTGTGTGTGTGTGTGTGTGTGTGTGTGTGTGTGTGTGTGTGTGTTGGGGTAGACCTGGTTACTGGAGTGTTGAGGTTTCATGCCTCTGGTCTGCTGGAGAAACATGAAACTGCCTACCATGTGATTTCATTGGGAGCTCCTCCTCCTCCTCCTCCTCACACACACAAACACACACACACACACACACACACACACACACACAGGCTCCAGCACAGCCTTACGCTGCTGATTAGAAAATACATTATTCATAACGAATCTGTTGCCCTGAATGAACAAGACGAAGAGGAGTGCGAGAGAGACGAGGGGAGAGAGAGAGAAAAAGAGAGAGAGAAAGAGGGGGAGAGAGAGAGAGAGAGAGTCCTGTATGTGAAATATTTTTTTATAGCTGAACCAAAATGGCTGCTATCACATTAGCATTGGAGGAAAGCCATTCCGCTCGTCCTTTCGTGCGCTAGCTGGAGTAAAGTTGTGCGCTAGTGAGGAGAAGCTCTGGGTTCAGAGCTCGACACACACTCACACAGTCTGTTAGCTACATTTATAATATCTACACTCTTTGTACCAAAGGTTTGTGGACACCTGACCAAAAGTCATGTAGGCTTTATTGTAATTTCAGCCATATACACAGCACACAGTGAGTTTCCTCAGGATCAGAGTGCACAAGACAACATGAGACAAGGAGACAGTAGACACTAAGTGCAGATTTTCACAGAGCTGACTCCGTGCACAGGGGCTTCGTTGGGGGTCTCCTTGTTCAAGTGAAGGCAAAATTACATGCTCCCAAAGTTGTCCGATACAATTATACACTATTTATTTAGTTATATAGCTATTCATTAAAATTAATGTTATTAGTGGCGGGGGTTTGTTGGAAAGTCGTCACGTCAGGGCCACGTAAGCAGTTTGTTGGAAAGTTGTCACGTCAGGGCCACGTAAGAAGTTTGTTGGAAAGTCGTCACGTCAGGGCCACGTCACAGTGTATTCAAGTTCTTAAAATTATAGCTGGTATTTTTTTTATAGCGTTTTTATTTGAAACTAAATAATTAAATACAAGTAAACAATCTATAAAAAAATTTGACAATTTAGTTCTTAACAATTTTGTATATAAAAAAATAACAATATTAATAATAATGATAATAAAAATAATAATAATAATAGTGTGCCAGCTTTTCTTCATGAGTGTTTAGCTACATGACTAACGTGAGATGAAAGGTGTGTGTGTGTGTGGGTGAGTGGGTGGATGACTGTGTAGTGTCCGACAAGGCTGAGGTGTGTTGAGATGTGTGTGTGTGCATGTGTGAGTGTGTGTGCGTTTAAAGTGACCTCTGTAATTGACCCCGGTGCTTGCACGCACACACCCGACACTCAGACATCCGCGGCAGCTAATCGGCCGACGACCGCGCAGCCTGTCAATCAGGCACTCACACACGCGTTAATATTCACAGCCAGCTCTCTGTGTGTGTGTGTGTGTGTGTGTGTGTGTGTGTGTGTGTGTGTGTGTGTGTGGAGGGCAGCGCTGTGATAGAGCAGTGAGGCCCGCCGGGATGCAGAGACCTACGGCTATCATTACTCAAATCCTGACAGCGCACACACACACACACACACACACACACACACTCGTGGAGAGCAAAAATTCTAAAAGGTTTCCTGTAATTTTAATGGAAGCAGATACAGATATGTAGCAGCCACTGCATTCTATTTATAATCAAAGAGACACACACACACACACACACACACACACACACACACACACACACGTGACATGGCAAATAAGAAAAATTACTTGTGACATGAGAAGTTTGTCACTCATTGGCCTGTTCCTTATTGTTCCCTTTTTTGTACGTACAGGAAGTGCAGTGTACCGGAGTTACAACAGGGGGTGCTGTGCTTCCAAACCGCAATCTCAGAATCTACCGACGATCTTCGAGATGAAGATCAAGCAGAACCTGCGCCGATCAACACGGTACATATTTTTATTAATTTGATGTAAATGTTTCTGGTCCCCACAATGCATGTGGTAGAACAGGACCCTGTAAAACTGCAACACTCTCACGCACAAAAACACACACACAATCTTGGTGCTTAAATCTGATGCACATTCTAGTCGCTGGTTCTAAAAAGCTGGTGTGAAAACTGGTCCCTGTAAAACTGCATCATACATGCACGCACAAACACACACACACAAACTTTGTGTTAAAATTGTTGTAAATTTCTTTTTCTGGTCCCCACAATGCATGTGGTAGAACAGGACCCTGTAAAACTGCATCATACATGCACGCACAAACACACACACAAACTTGGTGCTGAAACTGATGCAAAATGTAGTCTCTTTTCCCCACAATGCAGGTGTGAAAACAAGTCCCTGTAAAACTGCATCATACATGCACGCACAAACACACACACACACACACACACACACACACACACACACACACAATCTTGGTGCTTAAATCTGATGCACATTCTAGTCGCTGGTTCTAAAAAAGCTGGTGTGAAAACTGGTCCCTGTAAAACTGCAACACACACAAACTTGGTGCTGAAACTGATGCAAAATGTAGTCTCTTTTCCCCCACAATGCAGGTGTGAAAACAAGTCCCTGTAAAACTGCATCATACATGCACGCACAAACACACACACAAACTTTGTGTTAAAATTGTTGTAAATTTCTTTTTTTCTGGTCCCCACAATGCATGTGTGTGAGAACTGGTCCCCATAAGAATTGCAAAACACACAGACCTACTCAAAACTATGGATTTGTTATAACGTATGCTCCTGGGTTCATGGTTTGTCTTATGCCCAACTGAATAACACACACCTCTTTAACACTAGTGAAAGTGATTACACCCAAAAGTGTAAACTTACGCACACACACACACACACACACACACACACACACACACACACACACACACACACACTTAAAATCTCACCCAAGTGCTAGTAAACTCACACATTCCGTGAAGCTACCAGACAGAGGAATTTTCCGACAAACAACTGAGCACATGTGCTCTTTCACACACTCACACACACAGACACACACACACACACACACACACCCCTGTGGCTGCTCTGCGGGGAAATAATGACATCATGCTCACGGCAGGTTCGCTGGCAGTGCACGCTTCAGATGTGGGAGGCGGAGAGGAAACACGGCCGTTGCTCTGTGTGTGTGTGTGTGTGTGTGTGTGTGTGTGTGTGTGGTTGGGGAAAGGAAACGCTGCTGTTTATGTGTGTGTCAGTTGGGGGGGTGTATGGCTGGTGGAGAAATAAACCACATTACTGGCTCCACTGAAAAACGTGCACACACACACACACACACACACACACACACACACTCAATGTGACGCTCGGTCACCTTTCTATTGTGGTGGCTGCGTGACATTTTAAGAGCACCAATTAATCCAGAACACACACGCACGCACACACACACTCAGACATGCCTTTCATACACTGGGACAGACTGTCTTACAGTCTGACACACACACACACAAACACACACACACACACACACACACACACACACAGACATGCACACACTCTCTCTCACACAGACTCACTCTACACACACTTACTCTCACACACACTCTCTCTCACACAGACTCACTCTCACACACACTCTCTTACACAGACTCACTCTCACACACACTTACTCTCACACAGACTCACTCACACACACTCTCACACAGACTCACTCACACACACTTACTCTCTCACACAGACTCACTCTTACACACACTTACTTTCTCACACAGACTCACTCTCACACACACACTTACTCTCACACAGACTCACTATCACACACTCTCTCACACAGACTCACTCTCACACACTCTCTCAAACAGACTCACTCTCACACACACTCTCTTACACAGACTCACTTTCACACACACTTACTCTCTCACACAGACTCACTCTCACACACACTCTTACACAGACTCACTCTCACACACTCTCTCACACTCACTCTCACACACTCTCTTACACAGACTCACTCACACACACTTACTCTCACACACTCTTACACAGACTCACTCTCACACACACTCTCTCACACAGACTCACTCTCACACACACTCTCTTACAGACTCACTCTCACACACACTTATTTTCTCACACAGACTCACTCTCACACACACTCTCTTACACAGACTCACTCTCACACACACTTACTCTCTCTCACACAGACTCACTCTCACACACTCTCTTACACAGACTCACTCTCATACAGACTCACTATCACACACTTACTCTCTCACACACTTACTCTCTCACACAGACTCACTCTCACACACACTTACTCTCACACAGACTCACTATCACACACTCTCTCACACACACTTACTCTCTCACAGACTCACTATCACACACACTCTCTCACACAGACTTACTCTTACACAGACTCACTATCACACAGACTCACTATCACACACACTCTCTCACACAGACTCACTCTCACACTCTCTCACACACTTACTCTCTCACACAGTCTCACTATCACACACACACTTACTCTCTCACACAGACTCACTCTTACACACACTCACATACACACACTCTCTCACACACACTCTCTCACACTCACTCTCACACTCTCTTACACAAACTCACTCTCACACACACTTACTCTCCCACACAGACTCACTCTCACACACTTACTCTCTCACACACACCTCTCACACACTCACTCTCACACACACTTACTCTCTCACACAGACTCACTCACACACACTTACTCTCCCACACAGACTCACTCACACACACTTACTCTCTTACACAAACTCACTCTCACACACACTTACTCTCTTACACAAACTCACTCTCACACACACTCTCTCACACTCACTCTCTAACACAGACTCACTCTCACACACTTACTCTCTCACACAGACTCACTCTCACACAGACTCACTCTCTCACACACACACACTCTCTCACACACTCACTCTCACACACACTTACTCTCCCACACAGACTCACTCTCACACACACTCTCTTACACAAACTCACTCACACACACTTACTCTCTTACACAAACTCACTCTCACACACACTTACTCTCACACACTCACTCTCTAACACAGACTCACTCTCACACACTTACTCTCTCACACAGACTCACTCACACAGACTCACTCTCTCACACACACACTCTCACACACTCACTCTCACACACACTTACTCTCACACAGACTCTCTCACACACACCTCTCACACACACTCTCACACACACTTACTCTTAGATACACACACTGATTCTCACACGCACACTCACACTCTCTCTCTCTCTCTCTCTCTCTCTCTCAAACACACACACACACACACACAGACTTACTCTCTCACACATACACTGTCACTCTCACACACAGATACACACTCTCTCTCTCTCTCTCTCTCTCTCTCTCTTACACACACACACACACACGTACTCTCTCACACACAAACACATGCAAATACACTCTCACTCACACACTCTTACACACAAACTCTAATACACATGCACTTTTATTCTCACACACAGATACACACTTACTCTCTCTCACACACACACACACACAAAATCACACACACACACACACACACACACACACACGCACACAAACACACTCTCTTCTATTCGCACGCACGCATGCTTGTGCTTACTGACACATTTGCACTCTCACTTTCTTACACTAATACACTGCCTCTCTCTCTCTGTAGGAGTGAGAGAGTGAAGGAGTGGGAGATGGAGAGAGAAAGAGAGAGAGTGAAGGAGTGGTAGATACAGAGATAGTTACGGAGTGAGAGATGGAAAGAGATTAAAGGAGTGGTAGATAGAGAGAGAGAAAGCGAGAGAGTTAATGAGTAGGAGATGAAGAGAGAGAGAGAGAGAGAGAGAGAGAGAGAGAGAGTAAAGGAGTGGGGAATGAACTAAGAGACAGAGTAAAGAAGTGGGGATGAAGAGAGTGAAAGAGTGGGAGATGAAGAGTGAGAGTAAAGCAGTGGGGATGAAGAGAGTGAAGGAGTGAGGATAGACTGAGAGACAGAGTAAAGGAGAGGGGATGGAAAGGGACAGAGTGAATGAGTGGGGATGAAGAGAGTAAATGAGTGGGGATGAAATAAAGAGTGAAGGAGTGGGGGTGGAGTGAGACAAAAAATGAAGGAGTGGGGATGGAGTAAAAGAGTGAAGGAATGGGGATGGAGTAAAAGAGTAAAGGAGTGGGGATGAAGTAAAAGAGTGAAGGAGTGGGGA